>NW_010118356.1:8258-35669 GCF_000699245.1 Pterocles gutturalis | reverse complement strand
TCCTGCTGTGTGGTACAATTTGATGTTCTTTGCATGCATAATCAGGAACTTCATTGCTCCTCTGCTGAAAAAGGAACTCTGTTTTTAAACCGTTACTTTTGAATTTGCAATTCCTTTAAGATTATGCACAAAGATTTACATCTTTGATTTTAATTTCGGGTGTTCATAATAGGACTGATACAGACTTATATTAAAACTGTAGTTCAGAAATAATTGTGGCATTGTAAGTATAATACATAAATATTGATGAACCCAGTAAAAGTGCAGGACAGACAAGCTATTGACTCAACACAGTAGCATCTGTGTTTTCACATGTTAGGAGAAAAAGAAATAGTGACTGGCTTACCTATAGTTCTCTCTAGAAGTTAAGGATTGTCCATTCCTCACTCTTTGGATGTTCAACCATATGATCCAAGAACCAAAAGCTAAAAAAATGGCAGAGTCAAAAATAATGCAGCATTATGAGAGAGTACAGGAAAAAAAATCTTCCATGTGAGCAGAGTTCAATGTTCATTTCCCCATGGAAACCAGTAAATTCCTGACCTGGGGAGGATGCTCTCCCTGTGCTCTGAGCAAGCCACTATGAACCCCTTCTGGACCAGAAGTATGTCCACGCTATGTTAAGTTGGTATCATCTGCCCTCTATACAAATTATTTCTTCCTATCTCCTTGTATAACGAGCAGCTTACCAGCACATACCAAAAAGGTGCTGCTATAAAAAGCAAAAGTGTGGATTTTATTGAAAGGAAGCCAGGTATGGTCACATTCCCCAACAGCACGGCTCTCCGGGAGGGAAGCTCTTGAATCTGATGGCAAGTGTGCAATAGCAGGAAAATGCTACTTGAGCTTCCCTTAGTAAACTGACCTCTTCTCCCAGTGTTTGCAGCAGGTAACAGCTAAACTTTACGTATTTTGATGGGAGACCTTGATGCCTTATAGGGTAGATAGGCAAGAGGTCATGGTGTGCATGTTAGGATCGAGAGGGGACTTTGGAAGCTCATCGTAGTAGAAAGACACAAAGCAAACACAGGATTAATGGTTAAAGTTAATTATAGAAAAGAGGCCTTTACAGTCTGTGACAATGGGTAACTGCTGCACAGTTAAGTCTGCATTTGAAAGACTCAAGCTGTAAATTGCAAAGATATTAGTAAAATTGTGCTGCTTTGTTATGGGAGAAAATATTTTTATTCAAAGGATATAGTTTACAGCTATTTATGTTTAGAACCTGCGGACAGTATGTATTCACTGAAAATTTAATGTACAAAGACTAACAGTGTTTTGTATATGTTTTCTCTAATAATTTTGTAAAAGGGGCATACTGAAAGTATTTCCTATTGGAAGAAAAAAAAATGACCTATATGCAGATAAATATAGCTTACTGTGAAACTCAGCATTAAGTTATCTGATCCTAAATGACTAAAAGTCTAATCTGGGCATAAACTCCTTCTACATTTGGCCAGTTCACTGGTTGTGCTTTGAAAGTGCCTTCTGTTTAGAGATATTACTGGTTCCAGCTGTTTTGCCCACTTAAATACGTTAAACAGATAGGATTATAGGATGTAGGGATTATGTTAGATAAGACTTAAACTGTTTAGAAAGTCTGTAAACAGTGGTGCCTCATGGCGTAAGCCCACCTAATAACAGGGTTTAGGAGAAAAATACCTTGTAGAGGTAGTTTATTCCATTGTTGACTTGGAAGGGATTTTTAGCAATTCTCCGTAAAGCAGTGGTAACTAGTTGCTGATCTCTCATCTCTTTGGTACGGATCTTGGTAGGCTAGACTGAGTGTTAGCAGGAGTTGCTTTGCTCCAGTAGTAGATAAGAATTAACACAATCCTTCAGAACAGGAAAAAAAATTTACCTACTGTGGTTTTCACCTTTTACAAAGTGAATATAATTCTGGCACTTGGTTTGATTGTGCTTAAAGGTTATATTTAGTAGTGACCCTCAAACTGACTGCACAGGGAATTTCTGCAAGAAGTGCGGTTTTTCAGCGTTTGACTTCCTTGACAGGATGAAACTTGGTATTTGCTGAAATAAGAAAAAGATGTCTGTGCAGCAGACTACTCTGCTAGACTGCTTTTATCTGAAAAACAATACCAAATTAGGTGAATTTCCTTCCATTTTTTTCAGGAGGTGGCTTGTAGATTGGCCTCACCATATTTTAGTAGGTACAGGAGATCGGTATGGGAGTTATTTCTGTGTTGAGTTCATGTTCAAAATGCAGTGAGAAAAGAGTGGTCAGGATAGAGCAGTATAACTGCAGCTGGAAGTCAAGTGCCCAGAAGAGCAGAAGTCTAAAATGGTGTGGTTTAGAGCTGAAGAAAGAAAACTATTTTTGTGAATCAGATGGAATACAGAGCAGGCTTCAATTTTGGGTTATAATCTTTGGCACCTTCAGTTGCATGCAGAGAATAAAATATTAAGACATGAAAACTAGACATGTTTCATAGTCTTTTATGAAATCTAGAATTATTTTTTAGAAGACTAAATATATGGCTCTGAATGTCATTGAAGACCTTTGATAAGTTGATCTTAATTTGGTGGCCTAGTTACTTTATTTTTATAGCTTCTTATCTCCTGGAGTGTATTCTGCTCTTGAGCAGAGATAAACCTAATTTCAGTGTTGCATATCCTGTTCTAAGGGCTTCGGATTCAAGACTATCCCCAAATACTGAATATCTAAATGAACATTTGCATTAAGTTTCTGAATTAAGTTCATTAGCACTGAGGGGGAGGGAACACAGAAATAGGGAGTGTCTTCGTGCTGGATTTCTAAAATATGTTTGGTATGATTTGATGTCTTGAAAATGGACAAATTTGCATCTGTCATTTTCTTTATCACCTCTGTGCAGTCATCTGGTGCATACTCTGCAGATGAACAAAAGAATTTTGATTTTTTGATTACTGGAGAAAAGCAGTTGAAATAAGTTTTGGGGCAAATAGGCAGAAGGCAAGTAGGCATGACCCTTGTGCTGTGAAAGATGTTGCTAATTAACTGCAGCAGTTTCAATCCTGAGCTTGTTCTGAAGTGTATCAAATGCCTTTGATGCATATTTAGCTTATTCTTCACAGTTTTAACTGCTTGGTTTGAGTAAATAACATCACCTTCCCATCGAATCTAGTGAGGAAGGATTAGCAGTATGGTTTTCCTCAACAGCACAAGCACACCTACACCTCCAAAATCGTGACTTCAGATACAAGGTTATTTGTAAGGGTTTTCAGTGTGCCTGACCTTCTAGTCTGCAGGTTTCTTTCTATCCCTCCTATTGTCTGTGTGAAGATACTCCATCTCCCAGGACACAGCCAGCTGAAACAGCTCTGTTGCAGTGCTCTGACAGTCCACCCTTACCTCCAGCATTGTTTGCCTTCTTTCCTGGTTCTGCCCTTCCCTCTGGAAGCACAGACCCCATGCTTCAGCACTCACATGCAGCTCATTCTGTCCCTAACCCCGTTTCTTTCCTTTTTATCCCAAGGAGGACAAGGAGAAAGGGGAGGAAAGGAACAAGAGTTCCAGGAAAGCTCTAGGAGGTTGCCAGCGGTGTCCACTACTGATGCACTGTTTTCCAGCTGAGACAGGGTCTTTTGGAGCAGTAGATAGCACAACAAGAGATGTTTCAGGGCTCTGAGGCTGACTTTCCCAGCATTCATCCGTTCCCTGCCGCTCAGGACCTTCTGCCCTCCAGCCATACTGCTGAGCACTGTGGCCGTGCTGCGGCCATCACCTCTACCCATCTCCCCAGAGCTGGATGACTGGTCCAAGAAGAAAAGCAACCTGCACAAAACCAGTCTAAAAGGCTTTGAAATTGGCCTAGCTCCTGCTCTCCCTTTTCACAAGGCTTTGATTTTTACCAGCTCTGTGCTAGGAGTTTCTTGGCTTTAAGATGGTGTTTTAATAATTATTAATTTGTGACCTGCCTGCAGTAGCTGTTTCTCCAGTGGGCCAGGAGGTTCTTGCCCCTTCTCTGCTGCAGAGCCGACCCCTCATCACTTGATTTCCTAGCATGGAGGTGCCACAGCCAAAAGAGCCCTGCAGGATCATCTTCACCTTGACTTCTGGGAATGGTCATCCTGAAACCTTCAGCATTGGGAACTGCTGCCCGTGGGATGTATGCCCTCAGCACTCCTATCTTTTTCCTCTCCATATTTTCTGACAGCTCAGCTTAGGTGCAGCCCCTGTCCTGACAAAACAAACTGCCTCTTCAGATTCCATACACTTAGAACCTGTCCTTCATATCTTCTCTGCTTTTGGGGGGCTTCACTGACTTGAGTGAGGAACTTGTTTACATGATCAAGCTGACCTGTTTTCCATCTGCTTTTCAAGTGAGAGATCCTCTGCAGAGAGAAGGGTTCCTTTTGGATATCTACTTCATGGAGGTCACGTCAGGCATTAAATACTTTCCTTCTTCTTTGCTTCCAGAAGATGTCAGAGGTTCAATCCCAATGCTTTAAAACTTAGGCTGTCATCCGAATTTGACTTACAGTTAAAAGGGGCTAGCTTCTAGTCATGTTATGACATGATACACCAGAATATATGGAGAGGGAGACTTACCACCATTTTCTACACCTACACATCCTTATCACTACTTGCCATCCTTTTTTCCTCTGTAAAGGATAGTTGCTCTTGCTGGTTGCATTGGCAGCCCAACCACCTTTGTGTGCAGCCCAGACCAATAACCCCGGTAATCCATCAGCTACTGGAAGTTATGATGCTCAGTCTTTGCCATCAGACAAGAATACATGTTTGGATTTCAGCAGCATCCTACTTCGTGTCCTGTACTTGATTCCTGAAGTTGTCCTTGGTAGGGTATTGCAGCCTCCAACTTCTTACACGATTTGTGGTACAGCCTGAGTCTTGTTTGGGCCCCTCTGCATCGCTGCCTGCCTGTTCAGACAGGTTTTGCCCAGGTGCCATGTTTCACATGTCTGTGATGCCACACTCTTGTGGCCTCTCTCATGCCATCGTGACTTTTTTATTCTAAAAAGTGTAGGGGGAAAAGGACAAGAATGGAGTTGGCTGACATGATCCTTTTCTTTGACTCTGCTTTGGCTGACATGCTGCTGGGGTTTGCTGGATGTAGCTGCTGTTCTCTGTTCTCCTTGAGCAGGATCCATCACTGACTTTGCAGGTGTTCCTGCTTGTCCCTGCTAGGAATTTCAGCACAAGTTACTGACTTGCAGGTGCTGCTGGAGACAGGATATTGGACTAGGCAGACCTCTGCTCTGACCCAGTACTGCTGTTCTCATGACTCTCGCAGCATCTGTTTAATGAGTGGAATATATCAGCTTGATGGGGGGAAAAAAAGAATGTTTTTATTATTTTTATTTGCAAGAGCCCAGACTGGGGTTTTTTTTTCAGTTAGATGATGGTCTTTATGGGGTGTTGCAAAAGCAGATGGACAAGAAGCTGCGTCATACTCACCTGCAAGCAAACAAGCGGCAGTGTTGCCAGTATGATTAATTGGAGCTGTACTAAGGGGCTGCTGCTGCTTGTGGTAGAAGGTCTTAATGTGTCTGCTGCTCTATATGGATAATTGTCTGTGCTCACATGCATTTTAAAGCACCTTTAATTGGATATCAACAGGTTTCCTCTTGCTACAGCATTCTAGGACCCACAAAATGAGGCTGCTTTTCTCTTCCTTAGGTGGCTGTTGGTTAGCTGTGGGGGGTGTTCTGACTTTGCCCTGTTCTGAGGATGGTAGATAGGGCATGATAAGGTAGGACATGCAGCAAGGAAGAACTATTCTCTAGCAGTTCCTTTTTTAGACTTCTCTGTTCTCCCGTGTGCTGTATCTGTGTCATTTCTGTTTATCAATGCATTTCTTTCCCCCATTTATCTTTAAGTATTTTCTTGCTCTGGAAGCCACTTTGTAAACAATAAACCCAACCTCACACATGAACAGCTTGGGAGCTTGGCTGATAACATTTTTTGCCTTTGTTTTTGTCAGAATAGCTGCTATGTTACCTTGATTTTGTTGATTGGTAGGATTGTGGTACTTACTTGCTCTAGGTTACTTATGTTTAAGTACTTTGCCAAACTGGAAACAAAAGAAGGAAAACACATTTTTCCTCTCTTCTGTTTACCACTTATATGTTTTATATTATGACAAGCCTTTTTACAGGAGTACTGTATCATAAAACCTGTGCTGTTTTCCATGGTGGTCAGCCAGGAAGAGCAGCTTGTAGTCATGACATCCACACATGGTACATCCAGTGCCGTACATGTGGATGTTGTCATAGGAAAAGGTGTTGGCTGATACAGGGGAAATCTGCTACTTTAAAAAAAAAAAGTTGCTTTTCAGTCTGGAGAAAATTCATTGAGGAGCATATTCATGCTAGTATGCTTTACAACAAAAATATCAAGAAGTTTAAGTGATGGAACTAGGTAGTATGTGCACACAAAGTCATAATATTTTCTCCTTTAAGCAGTTTTCCTTTTCATTACTTCTACCTGCAAGTACCTAAAGGAAGTAGTATAAACATTTGAAGTATCTTTTTAAAATTCCTGCTCTTATTTTAAAGTTCTTGAAAATTCTGTCTTAAAGCTTAAAGTAGGCTTGCTGCAGTCTAAGTATTGATGGATATGAAATTTTTTATAGGTAGCACATTTTGGAATACGATAAAGTGGCTTTACTCTTCTCAGCATCTTTCCAGATGCTGTGTAAAGTAATCTACGTAAATCTAACTATTACATATTAACCTTTTTAGCTGTCAGATTCCAGCTTTTATTTATGTTTTGCTGATCAAATTAAAAATGCTGCAGACACAGGTTGTGTTGTTAATATTAAATTTTGTATTCCGGTCTGTAATAAATTACTTTCTTCTGTGCATTGGAAAAACTGGTTAGTAGAGCTCAAAGAGAGTTTAATTAGTGGGCTGTTTATGAGACAATAGGTATTCTGAGTCATTGTTCAGAATTACTGTGAAATTTCTTAGTGTTGTGCTGGCTTTTGGTTTTTGTTGTTTGACAGAGGCTGAGGTACAAAACCCTAAATGTTGCTGAATTAAATCATTTAATGACAAAATTACCAGGGCTCTTTGAATTCACAGTCAACCAGGTTTTGGATACTGCTGCTGCAGTATATTGTTATGTCCTACATAATATTCTTGTTCTGCAAAACAAACTCTTGTTTTTTTCCAGTTTTATGAGGCTCTGCTGTTTCCTTTAGACTGGAAGTGTTACTGACACTATTTCCACATAAAACGCTTCAATCTTGGAGGATTCAGTGGATTTTCATAACTTTGTACTTTTCCTGATTCCTCTGCTGGAATAGTTTTTCTCAGTGAGAGCATGTTCTTGGCCTTTTAACAAAAATGTCTCTCCTATAGACCAAATTGTATGTCATGTTGATAAGCCAGGACTGATTTGGCACTCTGCCTGGGTAGTTGTCTGAGCCATCATGAAAGTGGGAGCCTTGGTCAGTGCATTGGCTCTATTGTGTTTCTGTCCTTCTGCCTTTCTTCCCCCCATCGCTGCACCACTCACTGCCATCATCCTCAAGAATAGTTAAGTTTTCTCATAAACTTTGATTCCCAGTGCCTGACATCACCTTTCTTTTGTGCAAAATTTTGGTACATTTGCACCAAGGTTTTGGTTGCGTTCCACTTTCATCTAAAATGCAGAAATACCAACTTTGGGAATGGGATGCAGGAGGGGCAGATAATTCTCCTGTAATGAAGCGTGTGCCTCTTCCGTGGCCTGCTGGTTCTCACTGTTGGAGTGCCTTTTCTCTTGGGTTTCAGACTATACAATTTTTTTATCCTCTTAATTTCATTTTCTCTTATGCATAACAGTGTTAAGTAGTACGCTTTTAATACTTCATCTTCAGTCATAGTCTACATGCATTTGAAGTACCATAAGCTTTTTGCATCTCCTTTAGTCACAATTTAACCAAGAGAGCAGTGTATTTAATTTTATCATTGGATGCTTCTGATTTACATCCTAGGTTGTTCTTGAGCCTTAAGTCATTCTGGATTTAAAAACCTGATGGTTGCTGAAATGTCCCTTCAGTTTACTTCTTTCCTTCTTATCTCCAGTATAGACATTTCTTGTTATACTTGAATGCAGTCTTCACCATTCTCTATGTGCTGCTGGTCCAGCGATGCTGTATCCCTTTTCCTTGATGTAACATCACCTACTTAGGATGTGGAAGGCTTCCTACCATGTATTACCTGCTTTATGTAATGCAGTGTCTACTTTAGTCTGTTGCAGGTCTCTTTCCACACTGCTACTTACTATTTTTTATGTGCTGGTATGTTTTTAGTTCTTCTCTGGGTCTATTTTTTCTACTTTTTCTTACAGAATATTGTTTTAACTTAGCCTGTTTGTTTCTAGTCTCTGCATTCTGGTGTTTAATTTGTCTCCTTCATTGAATTTACTGTTTGGGATAGACAAGTCATGGCTGTTTCTTGTTCATTCATGCCTGTCCCCAGAACACTGAATTTTTATAGTACAGTCCCTGTTCTGTTCTGGGACAAAGTGGGGAGGAGTGCAGCCTCGCTTTTTTCAGAACAGCTGCTAATTCAGAGGCTGTGTGCTCCTTGAAGGAGGAGGAGAAGATGAAAAGAAGGGAAGTGAGAGATGTCAAGTAGGGAGAGAAAGTCCAAATATTTGTTCAGAAGTGGAACTTGGTTGTCTTATGGTAGGAACAGTAGCTTCTGAAAACATACTTAATCAGTTGTGTGCAGTGCACCCATGCTTAAAATGTTATTTTACATTTCAAGAAACTGGATAAAAGCAGGAAAGCAAAAAAGAAAAAGGACTACAATATATCCTGCAGCATGAAATGTGCGTGTTCTTTACAAGATACCTCCAGCCCAGCACAGCTCACAATGGTCCAATAATGAGGTTACTGTCTTACGGTGAGAGATGCAGTCTTAGATCCCTGTTCTAGTGACTCTGTTACTCTGTCCGAGTTCACCCTGGAAATCTCGATGCCTTTCAGCTTCTCTTCTCCAAAATAGGAATAAAAGTGCTTTCCTCAGTGGTGTTTGTGAGGAGAGGTGCGTTATGGAGATAAAATGCTTCCATGCTACAGTAATGGGAACCACAGAAGACTCCAGCCAAGTCAGCAGCATCTGTCTCAAACTGCCACTTAAGCTTTGCATGCAGATTAGTCCGTGTCCTCAAGTACAGTAATTACACAGCTGACTCTGTTAAAACTGTGCAGTGTGCAGGTAAGAGCAAAGGTTTGTTTCAGGTGAGATGCAGAACATCTGAAATGCTAGAAGCCTTTAAGAGACTGTGAGGCACTATTTGCAAGAGTAGGCATGTTTTATATTGCTGGTATGGTCACGTTTAAAATTGAGTAATTGCACATCTCTGAAAGTCCTCTTGAAATTTGTGGGGGTAGGATTTTTGGAAGCGTCTAGTGGTGCTGGGCAGCAGCAGGCTCTGTCAAAGCATGCTCCATCTTGTTCTGGTTTTGAGGTGGATGTGTGGGGCTATTCCAGATGAGAATCACTACTGTGTCTTAATTTTGAGTGATGGCAGCTACTGTCAATTGGTATTTGATTTACGTGAGAACTGCTACTGCTTCAGCATCTCTGAAAATCAAGGCATTAAATTACACCGACTTGCATTAAGGGATTTGTCAAAACTACCCAGGAGGACAAAACTCATGTAATCTCCTCTGGCCCTGCCTGGTGAAATCAAACTTTCCACCTCAGCAAGGTGCTGGTTGAGTGAGGTTGCTTTCTGTTGTGGGGAGCTTACAGTTGGTTTTTGGGGGTCTTGCTTTGTTTCTGAGGTCAGTGTCCATCCAGGTCCTGGCGGTTCTCTTCCAAACAGAGATGCAGAGGTTACCTCACCAGCGCTAATTGTTTGATCGCTTTAGCTACATTTATTGGATTTGTTTCACATTTTGGGAAACACTCTTTTTTAAATTTCCCTTTTATTTTTCTAGGCTTGTTGTCATGGTATCTGGCACTTCCCATTCAGATATTAAAATTGAGTGAGCGGTGTCTGTACGTCTGGTTCATTCTCCCTCTTATCCTCTCCCCGAGGGAGAGTTTTACGTGGGATGTAGCACGCCGTTTGCAAGGGCTTTCTTTGGGGGATTTTTTTAATCATGTAGCAGAGTCTCTGTTGGAGAAGGCCTGGTGTGAAGAAGCCCCTTCCACTTGGATTTGGGGTATATTAAATCCTGTGTGCGTTGAGCTCCTGTGGGAGCTCATTGTGTAACTCGTGACTCCCCTCGAGCCCCCCAAAAAGGCCTGTCTGCTGCGCAAACGAGCTTTTATGTTAGTCTCTCTGGTATTGACAGAATTAAGGCAGTGATAAGAATTTTCTCCCGGCGGATTTGCCCTGGGGAGGGCCCACCCGTTGGTATTTGGGGATCAGGGCTCTGGAGCCCGAGGGGGAGAGTTTGCTTGAGGAATCTTGTCCCCTCTGAGCAGGTTCGTCCGCGTGTACGCCTTTGTGGATGC
Organism: Pterocles gutturalis; assembly: GCF_000699245.1. Lineage (NCBI taxonomy): Eukaryota > Metazoa > Chordata > Aves > Pterocliformes > Pteroclidae > Pterocles > Pterocles gutturalis. Next base: position 25,241 of record NW_010118356.1, on the reverse strand, counting down.
TCTAGCTAGAGCTAGGTTCAGCCTATGGAACATAGGGATCTTCCTATGGGGTTGGATTTGCTTGTTTATTTGTTATGAAACTTCATATGTGTTTTTTGCAAGGGGATTTGTTACAGAGGTATCCCTGTGTGAGTCCCAAACTTGTTTTTCCTCTCCAGTAGGATCTTAGGAAGAAGTATCTTCAACTGACTCTGAAATTTTGCTGATGGCTGTCTTTAACCGAGGTTACTTATAGGTGTGCTGTAGCATTAAAGCATATCTGGGGCTCTAGATTGGATTGCATTTAAATACAGCTGACTTCGCATAATCTAGAAGGGAGATAGTCTCAAAAGAACTAACAAGAGCACCCGACATACAGCAATTTGATGGAAGTTTCCCAAACAAACCTTGAACCCAGTCGCTTTCCTGCAGAAGGCAAAACCCAAGCTATTTACTATTTGTCCTTCTCTTTGTTTTGCTTTGGAAGACTACACATTTTTCCCTAAATTACTGCAAAAGCTGTAGCTATACTGCAATAGGAAAAGGATGCTTTCTTGCTATTCATGGACAACATGCATTTAATCCTACTCAACACAAATATAAGCTGTAGACCGGTTGCTGTGATAAAGAGCTGCACTGAGCACTGAACAAGTTACCTTCCTAGTTGGCTTACAAGTGGATTTGTGACAGTGGCAGCCGTAGCTTAATTGTTTGGTCCTAGGAGCACTGTGCACAGAAGCTGCTTGTGTCCTGGTTTCCTTCTCGTGGGACTGCACTGTGCATCACTGGGGTAACAGCAGGTGCTTCTCTGTGGTAAAGGGATGGAAGATGAATGAGGCTGATGTTACGGGTGTAAAAAAGTATCAGACAAGGGGCAGGGTTTGAACTGATCTCATGATCAGATCTCGTTTTCCCTTGATCTGAGTCTTTTCTCCATAGCTTGCCTCCTTTTTTCTTTTAGGTAAACAGCTTTATTTGTTGGTAACTGTCATAGAAACTTAAAAACGTATGAAGCAGGCAATTCCTTTGACCCTCTTTGTACATTTTGAATGTATCTTCTGAAGGATATTTATGTAACCTTCTCCGAAAGCCCCTACTACATACGGCTTTTCATACGAATTCTAGTCATTCTTTGTCCTTCCAGGAATGTGTTTAAAACACACTTGAGATGGTTCGGAGGCTCACAGGGTTGTGCTCTGAAATGGGACTACCAGCAGGGCTTACCTTGAAAATTAGTCTCTTCTGTTGCTGTTATTTAAAAGATGGAAAGCATGACGAGTTGTCTTCTTGCCCATCTCTCTTGTTTGCTGCTTTCCTTGCCAGCTATCCATAGTCAGTATTTATTTGAAATGTCCCCAGTTCATGAGCATCTTTGGGGAAGGTTGAAGAGCATGGGTAGGTCTGCTTGGAGGAGTCCCAGGAGGAGAGTAAGGTGAGCTCAGCTGTGTCAATAGAGGAGCTCACCCTGGCACCAGTTGCTTCCTTTAAATGTTCACCCAGGTTGGAACAGTCTAAGATTGGAGCTGAGAGGCTTGGAGAATTTGTGGTGAGCATTATATTTTATCTTTTGGTCCCAAAGCTGGAGTGACTGAAGGCTGTTACCGGCTGACGGCTTCTGCCTGGCTAATACAAGATGAGCTGTCAGACGTGGCCTGCTTCTGAAGGAAGGGATTGTGTCAAAGAAAAGCATCAGTGCTTGGTGACATTCACGTTGCGGCTACCAGCCGGGTAGCTTTAATTAGGTTTTACATTTGGGCAGAGGACAACAAAACCACAATTTAAGGCAATTGGCATTGTTGCTCTCCCACTCTGTGCCTGTTTTCATGAGTAACTGATTATAGGGGGGAACCATAGCTTCAGAGTAATTTATTTTCAAGAAAAAGGAATCTTTTAAAAACTTTTTAGCTTATCTATTCACAGGTGAGGAGTTCAAAGTTGTACTCTTCTGTATGTTGCTTTTAAAATAGCTTCCAGCAATAGGAAGGCTTCAAAGTAAGTTTACTTCTGCTTTCCTTGTGGGAATGATGGCAGTAGGAGCTATATGGAGAACACTAGCAGGAGCAGTGCATTTGTAGAGCTTCAGAGCAGAAGAGGTTATTGAGCACTTAACCCATTTTGCCAAAACCTTCCCTGGATTAATCCCTGCTTGAGCTGAAACATAGCTTTCAGGAAAAAAAAACAACCCGAACTTTCAGAATTTCCAGTGGTAGAAAGAGCTGACAAAATGGTTGGTAGGTAGTTTAAAGTAATCTGTTAGCTTCAGTGTCAAAAACAGAACAAATGCCTTCCCCAGGAAAACAGGATTTGTCTTGTCATTTCCAGTGTGGTTTCTCTTCTTTCAGCTGCCGAGCAGTGGGACTTGGGATACAAAACTCCTTGGTTTATGTGCTGGGCAGACATTGATTTTTCTTTTTTTTTTTAACTAATCTGTACTTCAGATGAGTACTAATGTAGTGTTACTAAGGTTCAGCTTTACCTTTTTTGATCAGGTAGACAGATTAACCCCCATCCTTCATTTGAAGGAGTTTTTCAATCCCATAGTCTGTTCTCATGGCACCATCGCCAAAGCATCACGGTCTTTCTTGAAGCACATACACCAGGACTTGGCGTAGTGCTTCAGCAGCAAAGTGCGCAGCTGGATGAGAAGCAGCAATTTTTCTTTCCCTTTTCAAGCGTATGGCCACAAAGAATCTTTTTAACCCTTTTGGAAGCATTATAAACTTGAGATGTGGTTGATTATCTGTCACCGTGTATCAGTTTCCTTTATTTCCCATTTGGAAAATGTGCCATGGTTCTTGGTTTGTGGGATGTAATCTTGGGTTTGTGCTATCTAAATTTATGTATTTGTAACTTAGAGGGGTTTAAATTACTTTCCACCTGTGTTCTGTTCTTATCCTCTCATCGCATCTTTTTGCAGTCGATCTTCAGGAGCAAGGAGTTTGGTTTTTTCCACTCATTGATGGAAATAAACAGTTTGTTTCCTGAGAAAGACTTGTAGGAGAAAATCTTTCTGGTGATTTCCTATTCACAATTCCCAGTTAAGAGATCTGTTGTCTGATTTATTTTTTTTTAATCCACTTCATGTGTGCCATGTTAATTTTGTTTTAGCCAAATAATAAGCAGTACCAAAGCAAGTGTTTTGTAGAAGACCAAGTATATCAATGCTATTAAATTGACATTCTTAAAATTTATAAGTCGAACTTGTAATCTCATGAAGAAGGATGTCAGTTTAGTTTGACAGAATCTATTTTCCATAGACCTAATTTGATTGATTTCATTATCCCTCTAATTCTTTATTATTAGAGTCCAGTACCGAATATTCTGTAATTTTGCCTTGCTCAGCATTGGGCTGATGGAGCTGTAATTACCAGGGTCATCCAGTCCTCCCTTGAATTTCAGTGGAGAATTGTCTTTCCTCCAGGCTCCTGGAATTTGTTCAGTGCTGTAAGAATTATTGAAAATGGCAAGAGAGCCGTTTGCCCCCTTTTTTTTTTTGGAGTCTGTTCTGTTCAAGCAATCCAGATCATCTCATTTAAACATTTTATAATTTTAGGAGCTCCTGTTTAATATGCACCTGGGTTTCTAGTTAGTAGTTCTAAGTAGCTTCTTCAGGTGTACATAAAACATCTGTTTGTACTGTTACTATTGCTATCTGCTGATGAGTCAGCATGAGCATTAAGGGATCTTTTTTCTGGAATCTAAAAAAAAGTGGTTTTTTTTATACTGACCTTTAACCAGAGATTTTTTTTTTGTTTTCATTTCCTATGATACTTCTGTTCTACCTTAGATTGGTTTCTATCTGTTTCCCTTTATATCTTAATTTCAATATGGAATTACTCTAAGCAGACCAGCTTACAAAAGGAGTGAAGGCAGATACAGCTCTCTAACTGGCATCACCTTCTTCATAGTTGCAGGCTTGGGGTGTATGGATAAATGTTATAAACAGTGTATATTGATTTTTCCATATTTCTCATGGATTGTTTTAATCTTTATGACTTTCAATGGCTCTCTGAAATTGAGCCTTCTGAAATACAAAATATGTACATTACCAGTTTGGGATTGGCTTTCATGTGGGTTTTTTTTTAAGACTCTCAAGTCTTCAATAATTAACTGTTATTGCTTGCTTTTAGACCGGTTCTTTACCAGCTCATAGGAGGTCCACTACACATTTTCTGCAAGGTAGATAAAACACTCAGAAAGAGCAATGGTAGTAGTGATATTACAAGGTGGTGTTTTAGGATCATCTAGAAATATCTCTTGCCTGCCCTACTGAATCGCAGCATGTGATGAACTATTGGATTCCAAATCACAGAAAATATTTACTATTTACGGTGCTGTTCCTGGGAAGTGTAGCATGGGAATGAACTTCAGTGTCTGTGTGGCATCCCACTGAGAGGTCCAGCTGCTTGCTTCCTGCTGCCAGATTGCGTCCAAAGAAATGTTACCCTTTTTGAGTACGTGATGAAAAAGACCTGAAAGTTCATACTGTTTCACCATATTCTGGAACAAATCCTTCTCTTTCTCTACCAGTAACAATTTTTAGTTCTTTTCTATCTGGAGTCTGTGTTTTGTCTGCCATAAGGTGTATTGCTCTTGAGGGTAATTGGAAAATAATATTTTTAGCTGGATATATAATTTTTTGTTTCTTAGCTGGTAAATGTTTAGCACACTAAAACTTTATGATGTCTGCCAGCAGTCGTAAAGCTTTTCACAAGTTATTTTTTTTTTCTGGGTTTATTTTCTCTTCAGTTTTTTGAGACTGGGAGAGAGTGTCTGTCCTCATTAAGTGATGGTGTTTAGGGGAGATATTTGAAAATACAAAATAAACCAAACAAAATATACCCCTGAAGTGACAAGCTCTTAACTGAAAGATTTTCTTTTTCTGGTACAAAGCGAAGCATATGGCTTAAAGCAGCAACAGGAATTTACTAATTGAACCAACTGCACCAGGATTTCAGTATGCTGCAAAGGGGGTTAAGATGAAAGGGTCTTTTTGAATTAACAGAAAGTCAGTGCTCAGAATGTGGTGTAGACCCATCCTAACTTTTTTGTGAGAATATAATCCAGCCAATATAGCAATTAATATATTTGATATAAAATCACAGCCAATAGCTTACGATTAACGGGTCCTAAATTCTGTTACAAGCTTTGTGTATTTCATGATGCTCAGGAGTATGTACTAACAAAAGGAAATCATGCTTCTGTGTACCTGTTATTCTAAGCAGAATTTGATGGCAATGTAGTTGTTTTTATTAAGCTAGGTTCTGCATGCAGACAGCTTTGTTCATGTTGGTTCTCCTTATCCTGCACTTGGGAGAAAATGCTTGTTTGTTTCCCGTTGGTAGTGAGAATCAGAGATGATGATATCTGAATAGCTTGAATAATGTTACTGGAGAACTCCAAGGGTCTGTGAAACTTTCCTCTCATTCTCTTTTTGTATTGTCATTATTTCCTTTCCCTGTAGCTCATGTTGTCTGTGGGTTTGTTATCTATGGCCTCTTCCTTGCAGAAGTATTGACAGAAGTGAGAATGTTCCTATGAAAGATTATTTAAAACTGCTGTATATATTGTAGAGGTTGGTCAGTCTGTGTGCCTCAAGAATAAGCTGCTGGACGTGGAGGCCCATGTTTACGACAGACTGACATAAGTCCCAAGGCTTTGTGTCAGCTACTCCTGTTATCTATATATCTCACCAACAACCAACAGTAGGTTGTTAATGGGAAAAGTAGGCATTGGGGGGGGTGTGTATGTGTGTGTGTTTGTATATATAGACACACACACCCCAGATAACTAGTTATCCAAGCCCTGATCCTTGCATCTTCCTCCATAAAAAGGTTTGTCTCTTAGAGAATGGCTTTCTTCTGCCCAAGACTGTTGAAGATCGAATGTTTTAAGGATTCGATGTGTTCAGAGGCACAGGGACTGGGGCTGTATAAAATCTCAGGTGGACAAGAAGGGGAAGGCATGTCCTGGAAAGCATCTTTACAATATTTCTCCTTCAGGCTTCTTGCTCAGTCAGACTTCAGCTCATTCTTGGTTAATGTCCTGTAACTTGGGTAAGAATATTTTTCTTGAGATTAATTCAGCTCTCCAGGAGGACTGAATATGTTTTTATACTTTTTTTCTGAAGTTAAATTGGTTGGATGGAATTTCTTCCTGGATATAGTGTAGGTTAAAACAGCTATTGCTTATCTTTAGGGCTGTATGTGTGGGCATTTTAGGCATGAACTGCAGTGTCTCCATGGATTTTTAAGGTCTTCCATTGCATCGTTAGCAGCTTTTAGTGCTTTGATCTGATTTCATAAGACAGAAGCGCTCCCTGTATTTGTGTTACAGCAAACGCTGTATTTTTGGTGGCGTCTGACTTTGAGAAACACACAGATGCTTTTTTGTAGTCCGGGAGACAAAGAAACAAAGCTTTGTGCTCGGGGAGGCAGGATCCGTGCCTCCGGGGTGCATCGAGGCGCTTGGTGTGCAGCTGCTTCCCAACCTCCTCCATCTCCTGGTGAGCAGGAGCTGGGTTGCCGTTTTGCTGCTCCCACGGATAAAATCTTCCCCAAGTGCAGTCCTCCTCCCTGGGAGGGATTTTCACACGTTTTCTCTCTTGCTGCCTGTGAGCAGGAGCACTTAGATCCCTGCACATCGGCGCCTAGAGGCAGGTCATCTTTTGGCTCGCTGGTCTCCAGATCAGCTGGAGGGTGGATGAGAAGGAGCGTGGCTGAAATGCAGCACTGCCTGCCGGCTTGGGCTGGCTTAGTCTTGAAGTTTGATTTTCTGTCTACATTTTTAAGTGTAGCCTTAATTAAAAAAAAAAAAAAAACCACCTAAGTATGGCTGTGTTTTCCAAATGTGCAAAATAACTTCAGTAGGAGGCTGGAGGAGGAAGGGATCTGGAAGCGGCTGTCTGTCACGTTGCATTAATAGAATTGATGCTGCAAACTGGCACATGGGAGTTAGAAGAAGGTACTGCTCTGATGTGGGTTCTCACAGCCTGCTGCAGACCCACAGCTCTGTCCCTGCGCTGGGCGAATGAGTATCAGCCTCTCCATCTCTGTGTTCCTTACCCCAGCTATTAACCGGGTCTCTTCTTGCCACTGCAAGTGCAAACACAGATTTCACTGGTAAAACAGAAGCTGTTGAAATCATTTTGGCTGCTGAAGGGAGCTCGTGCCATCCCATGCGCAGCAGCAGTTGTTGTACTGTTTTGGGTTTGCTGTCGTCTCTGATACGCAGAGGAAAGCTTCAGTGCAGTCTCTTATCCTGCCGCGGTTTGATCTGTCCCTTCTCCTCCTATTTCCTGACTGCTTGCTGAGCAATAAAATGAGATGTAAAAGTTGCTGTCTGTTTCTGTCAGCTGCTTCAAGGTTAGTGTTAAAACGCTGTTTCCTAATTTTTGCATTTTAAACACTTATGAACTTGTTTAAAAACAGTAGCAAAAACTCCATGTCTATGTTTTTATCATTTTTTTAAGAGGTGGCGTTGTTAGAGCCCTGGTGGCTCAGCCAGTTACGTGTATTAGGAACTCAGCACAAAACTGTTACACAATTCTGCTGCTGTCAAGCCTCATATGTGTTTTTCAGTAAAGTCCTGGGAAAGGCAGGGTGGGGAGTTGCTTTTTCTGTTTCTAAAGTAGGATCTTCAAGGCAGCCATTTAAAATTTTTCTTAGCTTCCACTCTATTAAGGAGATAATGAAATGGTGAAGAACAGCATAGACACCATAGGGGAAAGCAGGGATGAAATGAACAGTTGTAAGAAAATTGTTTCCACTCTCAGAACTTTTTCCTGTGCTTAAAAAAAAAAATATATATACTGAGTTCTCTTTGTTTCTTGTGTCTCAACAGGGCAGAGTTTAGGGTATGGATTCGTTAACTATATTGATCCAAAGGACGCAGAGAAAGCCATTAACACTTTAAATGGACTCAGACTCCAGACCAAAACCATAAAGGTAAGACAATACAAAATGCCTTTTGATCAATTCAGGAACTGGAGAAAGTAGTTGAAACGGTTTCTGGCAACTTCATCACTATTTTAATCTCCATTGTAAGGGGCACTCAGCTAATGAGCTCCTCCTTGGAACAATGGGAGAGGGGGCAGAAGATGAAATCTCTCTTCTCTGAAACTGCTGCTGTTGTTAAAGGGGAGAGGGGAACAGGAAACTTCTTAAAGCATTGCAGTGAGGCCTAAATGTAGAATAAAACAGCCCTAGTGATACTGTTATCCATAAACAGAGATGATGTACGTGATGGTGTATTCATAAGTTACACATTTTCTTGTGTTTTAATGGGAAATGCCTTGACATGGAGCTCCCTTTTAGTGATACTTGTGTCATTGCCAGCTGTTGAAAGTATGTTTCTCTCAAGTTAGAGTACGTCATTCTCAAAAAATACATTTTTTTCTTTCCTCAGTTTCCACATCCTTAGTTTGATTTATTCTTTTAAGAGCTGGAGGGATTAGAGATCCCGCTGAAGTCTCTCATTTCATTGTTGTAATAGACCATTAGTTATTCAACGACCTTCTTTAGTGGTCTCCCAAGAAAAGCAAGTTTCTACACTGTCACGGTTTTTGCTGCATGGCTGGTAAAGCTTTTTTTGAAACAGCTTACAGAAGATTTCCACATCCTGAATTCTGACAAATAATACAACTTAAGGAATGTGAATCAAAAATTGAAGGTGAACAAACACCAGATCTAATTCAAATTATCTGAAGCTGCTTTGATCGTATTTGACTGCTGACTTTTGATTTGTACCATTTTCTTAATTTTTTTCTGTACTTGGTTTGTATTTCAAAGCTGAACTTGTTAATATAAAAACAGAATTTTTACTTTTGAGAATATTGGTACAAATAATGTCAGTGATTCTGTATCTTGCTAAAAAGATAATGCATGGTCAGTACTTTAGCTGCACTTACCCCTTCTCACTAAAGGTTTTGGTTTGGACAAAGTAGTGTGCCCTGAAGCAAAAATATTTCTTGGATTCCTGTGCATCTCTAAGGATTGTTTCAAGCAAGCTTTTCCCTGGTCTGTATGATTAGTGAAGAGTGGAAGCCCTGAGCTGAGGGTTGTGACAGTGGTGGAACAGCTGCATGGATTACCTAGCAAAGGCTGCTTCCAAACCCCTCTTAAATAGAGGAACTTAGAGGAATATGTAAGGCAAAGCAGCAAAATCTACCGTCTTATCGACCACTGCAGGTGGGAATACATGCTTGGACTCAGCAGTTTCTGCTTTTTTGGAAAAGTTGAGCAGTAAGTTGTTCTCCAAATTGCTTTTAAAGGCATGTTATCAGGAAAAATATAATATTTTGAAAGTGCTAACCTATCTTCTAAATACTTCATTAAAAACTCTGTAGAACTTGAAAAATCTAGATCCATTTTTAGTGCAGCACTTCTGTATTTTGAACGTGATTTGGTGTTAGCAAAGGTGCTAACTGTTCTTGTCCTAAATACCTATGCTGCTTTGCGTCTTTTTTTATTTTTTCTGAGCCAGAGCAATGCTATTGTATTCATAATATTTCAAGGTTACAAGAAACATCCAAGCTACAAAAAGGCCTTCAACACACCCCAATTATTTTTTTCGATTTCTCTTAAATGCAAATTCAAACCATTATGCCTTCCTTTGTGTATAGTAACATTTTTGTTATTCAGGAACTTCCCTCACTAAAACATCTTTGAAGAATGCTTTTTCTTTAATTTTTTTCCAATTCAGTGTAAATTTTATGAATACAAATGGTTTATTAGGTTTGGGTTTTCCATGCTTATGAATAGCTAGTAGACTTTTATAGAATACGTGACACTTTGGGCTCTTTAAAGCTGTTAAAATTTAATAAAAAGCAAAGAGGCTGGCCTAACCAATGTGCACAGGAGCTGCATAGTCTCTTCAGTGATTGGGAAGATATGTGTAGGTTTTTTTAAAATAAAATTGTTTTCAAGTAAGTGTTTATGCAGTTGCCTAAAACTGTCCCAAGGGAGCCTTCTGCTCAAATAGCCAAGCTTTGGGCACATGGACATCTAATCAGCAGTTTCCAGCCCAATTTCTAGTTGCAGAATTGCATGCAGATATCTCACTTTAGCCCCTTGGTTTTTTTATATTTTTAATTCTGTTTTGCTCTTAGAACTCTTAATAATGTAGGTCTGTTTCCCTGGTATTGTGTGATGGGGTGGAGGTTTCCCAGCCTTCGTGCTGAGCAGTGAATCATGTGCTGCTGGGAGCAGTAGAAACACCCCTGTTGCCAGAGATGTCCCTGGTTTCCCAAGGGCTGCAAAGTGATGAGAAATTGTAGTTGGTGCCGCTGAAGTTTCCTAGTTTGCCTGTTGCCCCCACTTGCCCCTTTCCAGCATCTTGCTGTGATTCATTACAAAGTTAAAATATTTTAATTCGTGGAGTTACTATATTTAATTATCAGAGCCGATTACTTTAGTCTAGCTAGATGCCCTTTGCAGTTATTAAAAATGCACTTTTGCTGCATTAAAGTCTGTCTCAAAAGAAAATATAGAAAGGGATCTGGTGGCATATAGTTTTTGGAGGCTAAAAATTTAATTAAATACTAGAATAACATAAGCTGGAAAAATACTGAGCATTACTTTATTCTGTTCGCTGCATGAGTGTGGTTGGGTTTTATGCCCCAGAATGAATCTGATGTCCCCTTGATGGACAGGCTGAACCTTGGCCTCTGTCCGTGTATGCTGGGTAGCTCCAGCCCTGCAGGTAGCATTTCTCTAGCTACCTTTTGGAAGCTGTTTTGATGGAAAGTTGAAATGTATAATTTGTGGAAGCCCTTTCACAGGGCAGATTACTTCTGCTTGCCAAGGTCACCTTGGTCCTGCCAGCTGTGTCCCATCTTCTTGCTTGAGCAGTCGCAGGCTCCGCTGTCCCTTGTGCCCAGACTGAATGTGAGCTGGGTCTGGGGGCTCATGTTTGCAATCATTTTTTGACCCCACAAGGCTTAATTCCTGTTTTTAAAAAAAAAAAAAAAAAAATTCTGCGTGTGTCCCTGGATGCTGTCCTTTTTCACTTCTGTAACATTTTTGTGGCAGCTTAATGTTCTCTCCCTCCTGATGCCTTGCAGAACAACCATGCAGTCACAGAGGAGCTGGTTTTAGAGCAGGATCAGCAAAACAGTCAGGCACAGTCTGCTCTCAGATGCGCGGATGAAAATAACTGAAGAAATGTTCTTTTTATTATTTCCTTGTTACAATAAATAATCCCTTTTCACCGGAGCAGCTAAAATATTTATGTGCATTTTATTTAAGTCAATTATGCCCTTTCAAGTCAAAGTCAAGAGGTGACTATTTACAGAATATCTGTTTGGGGAAAGTATTGAAGGAAGTGTTACCCGTTTCGTGGTAATAGGTTATGCACGTTATGTTCCTCCTCAGCTGATCATAGCGCATATTTTATTTACGCCATTTCATAGCACCATCATCTTGTGAGGGAGAAGGGCTTCACTCTGTTTTTACAGCTAAAGCTTGACATAATTCTACAAAACAGCTTTGAATGAGGGAAGATACAGCGTGTGCTGAAATAAATATATATTCCAGAAATTGAATCTATTTTTAGAAATTAAATTTGCCCATCCATAAAAGCATATGAAAGGTCATTGCTGCTGTTGAAGATTGCCTGGCAATTCAGTTGCATCAAATATCAGAAGGAAAATAAGATGTGTGGTGCATGGGGTACAGATTGTTTAAACTGTGCTGCTTTGCCCTGAAAAAAAGGACAACGTCTGAAAGGATGGGAAGGAAGTGTTTTACAATTTACATGGGAATTCAGGTGACCCGGCTTCCTGTTGGGGGATGCTGGAACAAGGGCAGAACAGAGTTTTGAAAGGAAGTTAGGAATCTAAAAAGAGCTGGTGACCCCCTGAAGTGCAGTCTTGTGTCCCCCTCTCCTTCCTTTTCTGTGTCGCATGAGAAGTAGGTTGGTTTGTTTCTTCCCTTGAAGGAGCAGGTCGCACGCTGTGACACTGCTGGGGCAAAGGGAGAAGTCACCGCTGATGGGAGGAAGAATCTGGGTTCTCTGAGCCCTTGATGCCTTCCAGTTTTTACATCCATCAAATCTGTCAGATGATAAAATACCAAACAGATAAGATCATTCCTCGGGTCAGAGGCTTTCTTTAATTATTTTAATTTTCAGTTAAATGAATAAACAAGATGGAGCATAGCTATGGTTATTTTGACATTTCCTATTAGTTCGAAACATTTATTTCTGCTTTATGCTTCTGTTTGATGGATAGGAATGGATGGTCCTGGCTTAAAATACAGCAGATAGGGCTGTGGGAGAAAGTACTCCTGTGTTTTCTGGAAATAACGTAGTAACGTTACTGCTGAAAGATCTTGTTATTTATCTTGGTTTCTCTGCTGTTTTTTTGATACACCAGGTGGTTCTACAAAATTTGGGCTCTAAATTTGTCCATGTTAATTCTTGTCATTGTCTGCAAAGCTACAAACCACCCTGTCACTGTCGGGTAACCAAATAACACCAACCTCGGACTTCTCTGTCCTACGAAACCATTTGTCACAAAGATTGCCTCCTGTCATGCTCTGCTTTGCGAGAGGTGTGGGAAGCCCGGGGCAGGGGAGGAGGAAGGCTGCGGCAACAAGGGATGGGGGGACAAGCTGCATCCTCTGCACCCTGTCCCAAACCACTGGGGAGGTCTGGGGGGAGTTAAACCCAACAATTCGCGTGGCAGCCAGAAAGTGCTGGCCTGCTGGTAGATACAGTAGCAGAACTCTGGTGTTGGGTGCCCTTGGTGTGCAATACTCTGCAGAAAACTGTGTTTCCCACTCATGTCCTCCTATAGCCTCCCCCGGGGGCTACTGGCCACTGAGCTGGCCACCACCTGCAGCTGCCCCTCCCAGTGGGGATGTTGTGCACGACGAGGTGGTAAGGGGAGGATGTATGGAGAGATCTGGGGATACTCCGATTTCTGGGGGAGCTTGGGAAAACTGAATATAGAAAGGAAGGCAGAGAGAGGGCTGGGGTGTTCTGAGAGGCAGAGGAGATGGAGGGTCTGGGGGCTGGAAGATACTGGGAGGATCTGAACATGCTGAGGGGTTTGTGTTTCTATGCTTCCCGTGTACACAGTAGCATTGGTCCCCGCGTGCCCAGGGACGCGGCGTGTGCCTCACCATCTGCGCTGCCGGCTCATCGGCTGCATCCCCCGAGCTTCAGCAAAGCTTTGTAGAGGGCAGAGGTGTAAAACAGCGTGCCCCTTTCCTTCCCTGAAAATTCAGATTGCAGGCATCTGCAAGGTGCGGGTTTGGGATGTAGTTGTTCTGTAGCTCCTTAAAATTAAGATAGTTGCTTGTTCTGGTTTGTGCTAGCTCAGTTAGTCGTAAGAGGGTCATCTGCTTGCGACCGCTGCACCCCCGGACAGAGCCTTGGACCAGAAACTGTAAAGATGCCACAGACTTGGAAAGCCTCGACTAAGTTACTTTATTTTTGCTTTTCAGGAGCCTCTGTCTGTGTAACCTTTTGGACTTCGTAGTGCTTGTTAAACAAATCCTCCTCCACCCTTTGTGCCTGATGTGATGCTGTGGCTCAAAGGACCTTTCAGTGCTGTTTGGAGGTTCAGATTTGGCTCTGTTGCTTTCAGCAGGCACCAGAGAGTCTTTACTTGCTAGTTTTGTGTATCTTCTCTTAATTGAGATTTCTCTTTTAACTGCTACAGTTTTGCCAATGAATCCTTTTCATTCCATAGAGCTGGAGCAATTATTTCTCTTAGCCCCGCTCTTGATAGAGCCAGAGTGCTTCTAGGTTATTAACTATGGATGTCTTTCCTGAAATGGTGGTATAGACCATTGTATCTTACCTGCACTCATAAATAATCCCAGTAAAATAGCATTGAATCACTGAACAGTGAAGTGCATTGTCACTCCCCTCCGTCCCCCAGCCAAGGGCTCAGAAGAGAAAGGACAAAGCAGTGCAAGCTGCGGGTGTGAAAATACTCCAGATGAGGGTCTTCAGCCTCTGGGCCAGAGGGGGTTTTTGTGTGATTGTTCTGACAAAGCACATGGCTTTCACGGGAAGGTTTCTTAAATCTGGTTTCGCACAAAATCAGTGTATGGACGAGCACCTGGAAGTGGCTGTGGGGAAATGTCTCTTCTGGCTGTATCCCATCCTCTGGTGTTACACAGATTTTATTTCTAGTTTTGTGTGTTTGTGAAGCAAGTGAGATTGTGTGTATTTACACATGTGAAGCTCTTTGAGCAGCTGTGTTCAGGCACTCCAGTGCGTGCCAGTGGAGTACGAGTGAAGGGCGGGTTGACTCTGTTTTACACGTTTGTACCTCAGGCAGAAAAAAGCCAAGTGACTCACCCCAAAAGTCATGCAAGAGATTCTGCATCTCGGAGTGTGTCATGCAGAGAGGTAAAGCCAAGTCTTTCAGAGTTATTAAGGTCACCAAGAAGTTTAGTATCGTTGAATGTTACACAAACATTTTTTTTGAAAGCTGCCCAGGGAGTCACGTAATGCGGATGGCTGCCTGTGCTGCCATGCTGCGCTCTCCCATTAAAGGCTCCTGGCTGGTCTGACATTCCCCAGGTGAGTACACTAGATGCAGAGCAAGACGTACATCTCCTTGAAGCTTTGGTTTTGAAAGACACGAGCTGCTGGTTGTTTGTCAGGAGATGTTTTGGCCGGGGCAGGGCGGCTCTGATGGCAGAGCACATCCTTTCAGGGAAGGACGATGCTGTTCCTCTCCAGAGCAGAGGAGAGTTGAGAGATTACTCTGACTTGCTCCACAAAAAAAAAAAAAAAAAAAAAAAAAAAAAACAAAACAAAAAAAAACCCAAAAACAAATTTTGGGAGGAGCCTTCTGGAAATTGACTTAATGTTTGAGAAGTCCATCATTAGTGTATGAGCTGAAGGCATCTCTTATGATAGCAGCAGTGAAGTGGTTAAGCGTCAGTGTTTCAGTGGTTGCTGTTGGATGTCCAGCACCTCCTCTGTAGGACAAATGGGATGCGTTCATGCCTCTGGGTGCCTTTGCTGTGGGCTCTGACTTGGAAAGACCAGACTACTTCAATTTATGTTCTGAAGTGTCTTGAGGTTAGAAATCTTTCAAAAAGTTTTCTACATGGGAAAATGGGTAGGAAATCAATAGGAAAGATAATTGCTTTAACTCGGAGATATTTTCTGTGTTCCTGAACAAAAATGTGCATTACCGTGGCAGATAGGACATGCTGGACGTTGTGACTCTGTAATAGCGTTTGGCGACAGTGGTGCAGGCTCTCAGGAGATGGCTGTTTGTACTGAAGAGAAGTCCTTACACAGGCTAATGTTCAATGTCAGATGAGAAACATCCTAGCAAATGTTTTTCACAGTTAGTGTACGTATATTTATAGAAACTAACATTGGAGGCCAGCAAGCCATAAAATGAATTGTACAATATTTTATTATTTTCCTTGCACATTTGACCGAGAACTCCTAAATGATCTTGCGCAGTGAAATATAACACCATCATCCGACCTCCAACTGTCATACAAATGGACAAACATTTTAATGCTGAGAAATGCCTGGGTCAAACAATAGTTTGGCATTCTCCAGCTCATTTATTTGAATTTCTTGTGGTGGTTAGGATTTCCATGTTCTTTTCTCTTTCAACATGCTGTTTCATTATAGGGCGCTAACACTGCTGTGAGCAAAAAAAAAAAAAAATTCTGAAGTGTGAATATAAAGAATTAATGTAGCATCTTCACCCAGTGCTTTGCAGGTTTCAGTGATAAAATGGGAGCAGGTTTTGGCTCCCATTTTAACTTTCACAGCACAAGGAGCTTCTGGTCCGGTGGAGGGTAAGGGTGGGCATTTTCTTCCTTTGATAGCTAATGCGTTGGAAGGCATCCCATCCTCAGTACTAACTGAATAATCGCTTGAAAGCAGGATGGCATGGTCTAACCGATCGATTTGTCATTGGCTGACCTGAGAGGGAAGATGAAAAAGATTCAAAGGCAGATAAATAATTGACATCACTAGCCTTGTGTCCATTCAGCTCTCAACCTTTTCTCCTTGATATTAAAGACGGCTGAGTTGCTTTTGGCAGTTTTTTTCTTTGGCCCAGCCTCCCCTGCAACCTGAATGTTTGATTGCAGGAGGAAATAAAAATTAGACCCGAGCGGCGACAGGTGTTCGTGTGAGCTGTGAGTAGATGGATTTGTGTGTGCAGCCTCTCCACTGCGTATCAGCATGGTCCCCAGGAGCAGAGCGTTTTCTGTATGTAGAAGTGTATATATAAAAAATATCAGGCGCTCAGTGCTCTGGGAAGTAGTGTTTCTTACGTATCCTGATACTTTTCATCTTCCCCTGTAATGTGGCATTTGGTTAATGAATGTGCCAGGGTGAGAAAACCCATAGGAAACCCCTGGCTGTTTTCCCAGGAACTTTATTAATTTTGCAGCTCTCAGTTTTGAGGAATAGGTGAAGTCCCTACCCCCACTCCAGAGAGGCTCTTAAGTGTTTTTTAAACTGTTATTCCTAAACTAGGTTAAACTGTAGGTGTCTGAACCTTTATGGTACCCTCTCAAGGTAAGGCATTTGCAGAGTGTGGAGCAAGTCGGCTTTTCAGAATGCGCCGGCACAGGGTATAAATGAGGAGCCACCAACATGAGACCACCAGACCAAGCATGGTCAAAAGCAGCGATGTTCACCATGGTATCTGTAGGTGAAAGCACCGTGCAGTTACCCCTGTTTCCTTCCCCAACCACCTGGTTTGATCTTCGTTACATAAGACCATGCAGCGCTGCCTGTGCTCTGGTCCTGGAGCATCAGAGGGGTGTTGAGGACCAGCGATTCAGTGACTTAAATGCTGTACCCCATCAGGAGCTCATGGGTGCCGAGGTCCTACATCACTGAGGCACAAAATAGTTTCCACCCCAATACCCTTCTCCCTTTCAGCGCTGATCTCGGCACCTGATGGTTCCTCTGCTCGTTACGTTGCTTGTGCCTTTGTGCAGTGCCTGAGCTTGCCTCAGTCGGTGCAAATGTTTTATCTAACCTCTCTTTCACATTTCT
>NW_010118356.1:0-8242 GCF_000699245.1 Pterocles gutturalis | reverse complement strand
ACCTCCTCTCTAGCCTTCTCTGTAAATGTTAGATTTAAAAGGTTATGTACAAACATGTAAGTTATAAAGAAGTTGCCAAAAACCTTAAAATCTAAAGATTCTAGAGTTTGTCTGCTATTATGCAGAGAAGATTGTGGAAGCAAATATTAGTCATTCACATCATTTTCCATGTTGAGTCAACATCTATTTTTAGGTGCGGAGCACATAAAGACAACTCTTTGACACATAAAGCGCAAAGACATCCATTTGACATCATTTATGTTTGGGCTAAGGCTCAGGGAGAGGGGAAGACAATTGCTGAATACATTATATTTGTGATGGGACCCCTCCATTTGCTTCCAAGACACATTTTAAGACATAACGCAGGAATGTACTGATCTGTTTATATTTAAATAAGTCAAGATGAAGTGCAAAATATTCAGGTTTGGATCCAACGCTATTTTGGATGCGCTGCAGAGTAATTCTTCATGATCTGTGCTGAACACTTGCCATTAGGCTTTATCCAGGAAGTATTTTTATTATGTTAAATGTGTGTATTCTAAATGTATATATTATTTTAAAAATGCAGAAGGCTTTTTATGCACATATTGCAATTATAAATCTGATTCATAGCTAGGGGAGCAGTTAAGAGAGACTTGATTTAATAATATTCCGACAACATGCATGCAGTGCCTCAGCTAGATTTTCTTGTTATAGTGTAAGGGAGCTTCTCGTGATAAATTGCAGATACGACAATGAGTGTCGGTATACAGTTTCCTGAGCAGATGTTCATTTAGTCTAATTTCACTAGTACTTTACTGTTCATCCAGAACAGATCTTGCCAGCTCAGGATGAAAACACAAAGAGATGGCACAAAAGATCACTCTGCAAATAACCTGATCTGTTTCAGACACTTGGGGGGGCGGTGGGAAGAAAAACATACTGGAACTTCGGAGTGCTATGTATGTGCTAAGGTTATTACATGTTGGATACAGTAAATCTTCTATACACCCACAACCCATAGGGGTAAATTTACAGAGTCGTGCGTAGGAAGCTGCACATTAATCTACCTCTGAACAATAGTTACTTTATGCCTGTACTTAAAGAACCCTTGCATTTGTTTTAAGGTCTCTCCGGCTCTTCCTTTGTTCTTCCATCCTTTCCTGCTTTTGTTGGTTTTGTAGAACAGATAGCATCTGAACTTGTGGGTTATTGCTTCTGAAATAGAAAATAATCTATCTGTTTAAAATGCAAAGGGTGGCTTTAACTTACTAAAACACCTTTCCTTGTCTTCAATCTATAGGTGTCGTATGCCCGTCCAAGTTCGGCATCGATCAGAGATGCGAACCTGTATGTCAGCGGCCTTCCGAAAACAATGACCCAGAAAGAATTAGAGCAGTTATTCTCACAATATGGGCGCATCATCACCTCACGGATTCTGGTTGATCAAGTCACAGGTTAAAAGAGAACTTTTCTTGATATGTGCATGTTTTTCTGGACACGGCAAAATTGCAAACGTTTGGCAGTTGAGCTTTAGGACAATACGGCTTTTAGTGTTAAATGCGGTACCTGGTTCTTTATGAGCATGACTGTTTGGAGGCATAACTGCTGCCTCCTTAATGAGGGATCTCAAAATGCAGAATGTTGTTTACTTGAAATCGTTACACTAAATATGGTAGGGGCTGATTTTGGAGAGCACAGCTGGGGAAGGGCATTTTTCTTTATAGGACTCGCTTTAATTTGCAAGTTGTGTATTCTGTGAAGTCAAAACCAACATTCAGTTTGTTCATTTTATAGATGAGGCTGTGCCTACAAATATTCATCTGTTCAAATGTGTTTGCTTCCCAGGGGTTTCTCGAGGTGTGGGATTTATCCGTTTTGATAAGAGAATAGAGGCAGAAGAAGCCATAAAGGGACTAAATGGCCAGAAGCCTAGTGGTGCTACAGAACCAATTACTGTGAAGTTTGCCAATAACCCCAGCCAGAAAACAAGCCAGGCACTCCTTTCACAGCTGTATCAGTCTCCCAACAGACGCTACCCTGGACCACTTCACCACCAGGCTCAGAGATTCAGGTAATTACCTGGAAAAGAACTGAAGTTCCACCAGCGACGACAACGTGGGGCAGGTGCTGTGCAGGAAAATATGCTTTAGTTGCGTAGGCTGACCTGATTTTCTTTGTAAAATTAAATATTCTTTCCTGGAGAATGAGGAGGAAAATCTGCTGACAGCAGTAGTCATGTTGTATTTACTAAAACAGCTGAAGTACTGCACAATCAGATCTCATGAAGTCTCATGGAAAAAGGGAGGACAGAATAGAGTTACACTGATAATCAAATGAGCAGTGACTATCCTGTTCTTTCTCATTTTTTTGGTAATGCTTTTATTTTCTGCTATATTATTACAGTTTTGATGCAGCTTAGACTTTGATGTTAATGACAGTGGATTGGTAGCAAGAAAAAAGCTGAGTCTGTTCCAGTCAGCAGCAGTATCATTAAATTTATTAGCCTGAGATATCAGCTCTTAGTATAAAGAGACCTTGTGTTAGTCTTTGGTGTGATTCTTCAGATACTCAGAATGCAAAGCATAAAACATCCTGGAAAGTATAGTTTCCATCCGATATGTAAGCCAGGGTTAGCAATAAATGATGTTCTCGTTACTTTCATATTTTATAACAACTTTCAGGTAACCTAGTATTGAAATAAAAAGTCTGCCTTCAAAAAAAAAAAAGAGAACTTGGACTTATTCTCATAACTGAGTTGCATGCTGGCTTCAGAGACTTTTTCAAAAGTAATTTTAGTTTTTCAGTGCTGAAAAGTGCTAATGAATTCAAGAAGATCATAAGAAAAAGTCAGCAGATGCATTAAACCTACCCTTGTTTGTGTGTCTTTGGCACGCAGCTGTGTCCATTGAGGTTATCCCTGAATCATTCCATGGACAGGAGGACTTGAGTGTGCTCCCATGGAAAGCAGATGATTATATTCATTCTGCAAAACCTGGTGGTCATTTAGATTGACATATTGTGGAGGATTAATGCTAATAATGTAGTGGGGAAAATGTATTATGTTAAAGCAATTAGAATCAAGAGTTGTTCCAGTTCCAGCAGTTTTGGACTGTGGCACTTTATTTCCAAGTTAATTGTAAATATAAGGGGAACAGTTGAATTATTTGCAAAAATTTAATGCTAATATTGTCTAAAAGAAACAAATCAGAAGTGGATTATTTTTTTTGTAAACCAAACCTTGAAAATGAAGGTTTTCTTAAAGCCTGTAGACAAGTTAAAAATTACTTAAATGCCGTGGTGGAAATTTAAGCACAAACTCAGACTTAACAAAGGCTGGGAGTTGTTAGGCTCCTTAGATGTGTGGGAAACTTGTTGAACGTTTCTTCTTTGAAAATGGAACGCTATTAATAATAGTTCCATTGAGCGATCTTGCCATCTGTGAGACATTAACCCAAAGACCCTCCTTCTCTTTTCAGGCTGGACAATTTGCTTAATATGGCCTATGGCGTAAAGAGGTAATTAGAATTCCACAGATTGCCAGATGTCTGTGTTGGCACAGATTGGTGCTACAATTTATTTTTTTAATTCACTAACTTTTTTTTTAATTCGTTCTTTTCTTCCACCAGCATGTCAAATTCTTTTTAAGTTTGGACTTCAGTTGGTTTTGTTACTTTAAAGGCCACACACACAAGTTCTGTGGGGTTGGGGGCTTTTTGTTGTTTTTCAACCTTTTTTTTATTTACAGGTGGGCTTCTCAAATGGTTTAGGTGCAACAGCTATAAGCATTCAAACTGCAGTAGCCCTGCTAAATGGTATTTTTTCCAGAATCAGAACTATTACGTTTTTAATCTCCCATCTGATAATAAAAATTTAACAATCAAAGCCAGCAGTATGCTGCTGTTTCAATTTATTCTACATCTGGCTTCACAAGTTTGACTTGAAAATATAGTTGTGTGCACCTTAATCAGCCCTAAGTTTCTTTTGTTACAGGTTTGATACTTTGAAATTTTCTTGGTGCTTGAGATTTGTTTTTTGTTTAAAATAGCTGTGTGTGTCCGTGTGTATGTGCACGCATGTGTGGTGAAGCTCAGCGGGTTTGTAAACATTTATGCTGTTTCATGAGTATGTTGAATGTTTGATCTGATAGCTAAAATGAGCCGATGCGTTGTTAGTGTTTCTCCTAATGGCACACATCACCGCAAGCCAACCTTACAGCACAGTGAGTGTAGTCTTACTCCTGATGTTACCGTAAGATGTCCAGCCACCCCCCACAATTAAGATGAGAAAATACTGCTTAATCTTCTGAACTGGTCTGCTCACCACACTTGAAAATTACTTGAGCTTTTTTAAAGCTCGTCCTGTAAGATGGTGTGGTAAGTATATCTTTAGCTAGTAGTGGACAGTAATGCGGGTTTTAATTACTGCCATGGTTGCTGTCATACAGATCACCAGTCTTAAAACTACTTAGCAAAGCAATAGTGAAAACAAGAGACGGCGTGTCTTCCCAGAAGCGCTGCTTCTGGTGTTCATTAGTGTGTGTTACATCTGCAGCATCCTTAGTGGTGATGGTGATACGATGAGTCAGAACTTACCACCTGATTTTAACACACCCTGCTTCTCCTGTGTTTTCCTCTCTCATTTGTTTCTTGATACATTGCCAGAAACATGGCAAGACTCAGCTTCGAGTTTATCTGTCAGGTACCAGTCGGTGTCAGAAGGATGGGTTTGTTCTGGGAGTTTTCCCTGGGTTTGTTGCCGCTTTCCCTGGAATTGGACCAGCATGGGGTGCAGGACAAACAGGGCTTTGTCCAGACTAGTGGGGGTTTGAATTCTGGTTGCGTGTGACCTACAGAGGGAAATAAAGTTACCTGTCTTTTCAGGTTATATATCTGGTTTCTTAATATTCAGAGTCTGCAGTGTTAATTAAGTCACAACATTTTTTAAGTTGTTTTGTAGGCATCTTAAATTAGCTCTTGTCTCCTCCCAACAAATCTTGAAAACTTGTACTTGCACCAGCAAACTCTGTATTTACGGGCATAAGGTCACACAAAAAAATACTGTATTGATAAAAATTCCTGAAACTGTCCCTGAAACATCATAGGGTAGTGTTCCTGGGCTTGGGGTCAGTTTGTTCTTTCCCCATGTCAGTTATGTGGTACTGATGGAAAATGAGATGTGCTGATGTAGAAAAAAGGTTTTATTGACACTAATTTCAGATGACTTGCTAGTAGCAAAGCTACTTACGCAATAGGCTGCCTTGTGTTTGTATCAATATACTTGCACTAGTTTCTTGGATTTGGAGCAGCTCCTGTGCTTGTGGTGCATAAACAGTTGAAAGCTGCGTAGCTCCTAAGGGCTTCCAGGGAAAAGCTGCTCTCCAGCGAACGGTATGAAACGTTAACCCTTTACATCAGCACAGCATTTCTTAAAAATGCAAAGCTTTATAACAAGCTGTGTGACACGCACAGCTTTGCATTGTACAGGTTTCGCAGTAATATCACTTACAGGGTAGTGTGTACATCAGTGTTGTACTTCACGTTAAATTTAAATGTCGCGGAAAAGGAGCGTTTGCTGACTTGAATGCGTTACTAGCACAGTTGGCTCTTGTCAGAAATGGACTTCAAGTCCCATCTTCTGAATTTCAAAAGAATTTGAAGCTGTCAGCTTGTACATGCTCTCAGTCCTGGCCTTCCTATTTCCAGTTCCACATATGGTGGAAGGAGCGGTATAAATTGCCCAGCCGTCTTTGTGTTCAGCAGCTGGGGAAACACCGTGAGTTAGAGCCGTGCTGAACCATTATGATAATGTTACTGGTTTCAGTATGTGGGAGAAAAACTAAAAGATGTTGAGAGCAGGATTTTCAAAAGCGAAGTTTAGCGGGAAAATGGACATTTATTTTTAATAAACTGTCTGCAAACCTGTGTGTATGTCTGAGGATCCAATGCCGTATTTGAGCTACTCCTTTATGGTGTAGCTACACCCCAGTTATGTTCCTCAGATTAAGATACATATTCCAAGTGTCTTTTTTTCCTTGAATATATGTATAAAGTGCTACAGGAGTCAGCATAATGGTGAGCAGCCATCAGGTGTGTAGTTTGTTATATGGTTATTTAATATATGCTGCATAATATTGCACAGATTGCTAAATGTGTGTGGAAATATTACAAGTGTAAAAGGAGAAGTTTTGGAGAGCACAAGAGCTCCCTCAGCAACACTGAGTCCCATCCTCCCCCCTACTCCCTCAGTCATCACTCAAAAAATCCTGCAGTATTACTATTCAGTTCTGGTATTAAAACTCATCATATTGTAGGTACATGTGAAGCTGGATTTTTATTAAGATGCTTCCTCTGTGCAGTTGTTATTTTAAAACATATCCCAAAGTGTAGCTTCAGAAGGCATGTCATTTTTTTTTTCTTTCAAACTGATGAAAGGAAAATTATGTTGATCCTGAGGGCTGATACTGCTTAACATCTTCATTAATAAACTGAGTCATGGGCTGCGATGCGCCCTCCCTGCATTAACAGGTGACGTGAAATTGGTGAGGGAGCAGGGACAGTCACTGTGGTGTTGGCCAGAGCTGCCCCTGGGGAGACCTTGACAAGCTGGAGGAACATGGTGAAATTCAGGAAAGGCAAATGTAGAGTTCAGCCCCTGACTGCTCTCTTCCGCTGTCTACAAGGGGCATTAGAAAGAAGATGAAGCCAAGCTCTTCTCAGAGGTCAGCTGTGAAAGGGGAAGAGTCAACTGTAATGGGCTGCAGCAGGGAAACTGAACTGAATGTAAGGGAAAAATCATTCACAGTGAGGACAGTGGAGTCCAGCAGTGGAATTCCCATCCTTGGAGACTTTCAAAACTTTCCTCTGCCAAGGCCATGAGCAGCAGATCTAGTTTGAGGAGTTAGCCTTGCTTTGAGCAGGAGGTTCATCGGATGACCTTCATAGATCCTGCTCAACCGATGTTATTCTATGATGGGTCTGTGTTCATCAACACGCTACCTGGCTTTAGCTTCCCAATTCACATGTTTAAGTTAAAGAAAACAGATCCCAAAAGACACTGGGGATGTGGGGAAGTTGGGGTCCAGTATTAGATTTGTAGGAGCTTGTCTCTGTGACTATCCGAAGAACCTAAGAGCCTGTCATGGACACAGAGTCTCACAGTATGAAGGTATTAGTTGACATGCTCATTAATTATATTTGTGTACTGTTTTACTTACTTTACAGTTGCTGCATAAATCATCTTTAATATGTGTCCAGCTTTAGGACTTCTTTAACTGGATTTCTTCATAGTGTATGTCAGTTAAGGACTATGTTAGGAGGAGAATTAAAACCTACCACTTACTGAACATCTCTTTAAATCCAATAATATTTTTAGCTAAAGAGGCTACTGTTATAACTGAATCCTGGCAATGGCATTTCATATTAATCTTTAAAGTCTGGAAGTTTGGGGGTTTTTTCACAGCAAACTAGTAAAGAAGCAAAGTATTAGATTTCCATTGCTCTGAACCCGCATTCTTTTAGTGGTGGGAGTAAGTGGCAAATTCCTACAGGCCTTCTTAAATGAACTCCTCTTAGCAGCATGTGCAGCCCCTTTTTGACTTAGATTGTCCTTAAGCATTTCTTTTATTAGATCCTTGTATACATCCAAGTAGGGCTTATCCTTGAAGGGAGATACATTTATGCCCAGATTTGGTCTGTTTGGTTAGTGCAGCTCCCCTCTGCTTACGCAAGAGTTAGAGACCAAGGGTGGCGATGTAGCCAACTTCCAGGGATAGGGTCAAGAACCTTCATTACCATTGGCTTATTCATGTGAAAGTCTTGGTTCCATGTAGCTTGTGCCAAGAGATATATTTAGAATAGACCCCTGTTTTTACTTGGTAGGTTTTCTCCGATCACAATTGATGGTATGACGAGCCTTGTCGGAATGAACATCCCTGGTCACACTGGGACTGGATGGTGCATCTTCGTCTACAACTTGTCTCCCGACTCGGATGAGAGTGTGCTGTGGCAGCTGTTTGGGCCCTTTGGAGCAGTCAATAATGTCAAGGTGATCCGTGATTTCAACACCAACAAGTGCAAGGGATTTGGCTTTGTCACCATGACCAACTACGACGAAGCTGCCATGGCAATTGCCAGCCTTAATGGATACCGTTTAGGAGACAGAGTATTGCAAGTTTCCTTTAAAACCAATAAAACCCACAAATCCTGAATTTCATATCCTTACTTACTAAAATATATATATATAAATATATATACGAACAAAA
>NW_010118355.1:39556-45977 GCF_000699245.1 Pterocles gutturalis | reverse complement strand
CTGTGATTCTATGATTCTATGATTTTGGCACGCCAAGGCTCACCGAAGCTGCTGGTTTTGTTTTTATTGCTTGGGTTCTGCTAGAAAGATATCTACAGTTATTCTAACATCACCTTTCATAAAGAGATTACCATTGCAAATTGCACTATGGTCAAGTGGTAAAAAATACTAAAGCAGGTTAATAAAATCAGATGTAAATGCTCTATTTTTAAACAGGGACAGGATGAAACACGTAATCTCTTTCAGTAAGTTTTCTAGAGCAATAAACCTTTAAATACAACATACAATATGTATGTGTGCTTGTTTGTGTGTGTGCCTGTGTACATAGGTATTTTCTTAAACTTTCCTTTGCCGAGATACAAAGCCCAGCTTGTCAGAGTTACATCGGGTTTGTAAATCTTCTCTTCAGTGAAATTTGTCTGACATCAACCTTCAGTTGATGTAAGCATAAGTCTTCTTTGGCAGATGAGTGTTTAAGTTTTTCTTTCACTTTTTTTCTTTTTTTCAGAATCTATTTCTCAGAAAGTGTTAGGTGTATTTATTTAATTATTATTATTATCTTATCAACTTTTTATAGAGGTAATAGAGGGAACAGGCCAGAAATAAGAAACTAATAATAACTATAATAACTTTGAATCGTGCACTCTTGCTGTCTGCAACCACACCATCAGTAAATAAAGAGCAAAATATTTTTCAAAGCTAACCCTATAGGCTTGATGTCTTTTCCTCTTTTGAAACACGTGGTTTCATGTAGGTGTTTTTCACCCATTATTTGATTAAGAGCTGAATTTTGTCCTTGCTGATGTGAGTGACAAAACCCTGCTGGCTTCAGCCTAATAGGAAGAAGTTTTTAATACATATGATTGCAAGCTCCACCTGAGCAGGCAGTTCCTAAAACAAGTGGCAGATCTTAAACTGACAAAAAATGCCATTGCTGTATGGGGGAATTTATCTTGCCCCTAAGGCAGAGTTGTCATAACTCTGTGGTGCAAATTGTTGCATCTTGAAAGTAGAATTGCTGCAGCCCTATCTTGTAATGAGGGTAATCTACATTGGCTGAAAACCTACCCCAGTGATTTAGATCCTGATCTTGTTTACACCAAGGCTGGTGGCAAAATTGCTGGTGGATTCAAATGAAAACCAAATTCAAATGCCACTGAAGCCTCCAGGAGGATTACAATTGACTTGAAAGGCAACCGAGGGAATGGATGCACTTATGAATGGACTATAATGGAAATTACTTGAAGGAGGCAGTTCTGCCTGGACTACCATCATATGACTTTACGTGGTGACACAATTTTGCCTGCAGGATCCAACTGGATTTAAGACAAACTCAAAGTCTTTGCTGTTTTCACATCCCTGTTACTTTATGTCTGGGCAGCATACTAATTTGTGTCATGTTTGAGGATTTCCACCACAAATACTCTTAAATTTTTGGGTCTTTTTCTTTTCACTTATGGCTTTCTATCCTTTACTGCTGCCTCTTTAGTCCTGAAAAGATAATGTGGTGACCTCAAATCCTCCTTCAGGGTGGCAGCTAGCCGCATATTTGGCCAAGCACTGGACTTCCTTCCTTATAATGTTTGTCTCAAGTGCTACACAAAAGCAATTTGTGGTGCATTTTACTAGCCAAATGTACATATATTACATATTATTAGAATGTTATTAAAGCAAAGACTGTTGTTCTCCAGCCAAACACAAAGAACTCTTTTCCCTTGTATAAAGAAGTTTCAAAGCTAAAACTTCCTGCCTCCTTGAGCTGCCAGCGGTGTCCTGACCCTAATGACCAGGGAAAGGTTATTTTTCTCGTTCCAGGAAGAAGCTGTAGATAGTTTCCATTCTTGTGACTTAGGGCAGGACAAGGTGTGACGACATTGTGCGCGGATACCTCTGAGCTAATTCCAGTTAACTTGTTTGGGTAGTGCATGCAGGAGAGCTCAGAGAAAAGACGAAATTGCAAAGCCTACCAGAGAAGCAAAGTTATAACTCTGCTGAACTCCCTGCTGTCAGCAATGCCTGAGGAAGCTACTTTAAAGCTAAATGTGTTGCAGTCACATCTGAACCTTGTCTGAGCAGTTCTCTTACCTTTTCCCCTCCTTTCAGCTCACCTTCTGGGTGTAGTCTCTGAGTCTTGTTTTCCCTGACTCAAACCATGCAAGAACATTGCCTATTCCTGGTGTCAAAGCTATTGTGGAAGAAGCAGCCATTTGTTCAAGACCCAGCTACAATTTAGTAAATGAGTTCATCTTCCAGATCACAAAACTGAAGCAGAAAGATGTTCTTACCCAAAAGCTGATCTCAGGGGGAGGAGAACAGGAGCTGCATAGAGGGTCTTCAGGCAGGCAAAACGACTGGGGGACATAGGAGTGGGACACAGCTGTGGCTGCAATTGCACAGTTATTTGCAGCCTAACCTGTTGCATCCCCTGTATTTGGGAATTCTTTACTTTTCTAGACTGGTTTTGTCCTTTCACCCTCTTCCTATCTCAGTCTTTCCTTCAGACTAGCCCAGCAGCAAGCCCTTCCTACCATTCCTCTATTCTGATGGAATTATAAAGAGATCTATTTGAAACATATAGCAAAGGGGAACTAGAAAGTATTCCTGCTTTAAATTAAATCCACACACATGTGCCAGAAATCTCATAGCAGAACCTTCACATCTACGATCTACAGAGGAGATACCAATGACCTCAAGTTTGCACCAGTAGAGCTCTGTTATTTACCCTACATTTAGTGTAGAAAAGGGATTTAGGAATTCCCACAGGAGAATCACTGGAGCCAGTAACGCAGTGTGTGGTAGGATGAAAAAGGAAAAAAAATACATCCTCAGAAACAAGCAGCCTTGCACACTGGAAGAACAACATGGGGCTGGAGCAGGCAACACACAGCCATTGACCCTGTCATTGTCAGCATCCGCAACGTGAAGGTCACCCACTACACACAGCCATTCCTGTCCTTGGCTGAGGGTTCCAGCAAAGGCTTTCTCCACACTGCTCAAACTATTCTTCTCCCAGATGGACTACGCACATCTGTGCTAGATTGCAATCACCTTAGAGTCCCATCAGTGAAGCGTGGAAGCCCAGAGGTGCAACTATTTTTGCATGCATGGAGATTTTGAATTCCCACTGCTCAAAATAATGTGAGGATGCAGCCCACCAAAGAGGAGGACAGAGTGTTGTAGCCACCCAAGGATATCGCCGTGGTGTCAGGGCATGAGGACATGCAGTGGTGTCAGCAGGTTGAAGACCCGCTGGAATTATGTTGAAAAGGAGGTATCCAAAGCTGGTGTGATCTTACCCATGATGTTTATAGAGAGCAGTCCATGGAGTGAGCTATCCCAGAGCTTTGCTCAGGGGAGCTGCAAGTTTGACGGTGCTGACGTATCCCCGGTGTCCATGGTATGTTTTTCAACAGCACTAATGGGTCTGTGTCACTTCCAGCTTAAGGCTGGCTCCTCTCCAAGCTGGGAAATCCCTGGAGACAGTGAGCTTGGCTTCAGAGAGAAACACAGTCTCTGTTTGCTCACCTCCCACAACCAGGAGATCTGTGGTGTTGAGTCCTAGTTTGGTTTGGATTTTGTTTTAGGTAAGTAACATGAGAAAGGCTCACAAACCCATCTTTCTGTTCAGACGGCACAAGCCTTGAGTGGTAATATGATGTATTTCGCTCATCACTCAGGCTTTTAAACTAGTGTAAAATGACGATTTTGAAACATTAGCTTTTTTTTCCTCCCCCTTTGCCTTGACCTGAATTTAGGGAACCGACAGATTCTTTCCACCCTCTGTGTCCCCTGCAAGAAAAAATAAAGTTTTGGATTTCACCAATTTTGATGTTATTGTACTTAAAAGATCCAGTTGGAAATGCAATGAATATCTTGTTGATGACATCCTGGTGACAACTGAAGTTAATAAGGGTTGTAAAAAGTAATTTCCTTCAATTGACTTATTGAAAATGCACAAGGGCTGTCAGTTTCATTAATGCAAAAAATGTAGAAAAACCCCTGCTCTCTTTCCTTTCTTCCTTTCTTTTTGAAGTTGCAAATATGTTATGAATAAACTGCTAAATAGATTTAATATTTGACATAAAGAACCTCTGTCCCAGATGTCTGACATAATTTATAAATTACTATGCTTATAGAAAGTGTGTTATTGCTATGTGACTTTACCTTATTTTGTTGTAATGACTGGATATTATTCCTTGAGCAACAGGGAATAAAATAAATCAACAATAACTAGGTAATGTCCTGTAAAACACGGATATCAACACAAATTCTAATTTCAACAGTGCAGGTTGAGGTTCAGTTGTATAGTGAAAAATTCAGCCTGCCCATTTTAATGGTATGTCTTGAAATATTTTTAAGCCATTTCTTTATTTTGTTAATGCTTTGGAATAGTGTTGTCTAGGGAAGACAAGTCATCAGAAGCCAACCTGTCCCCTCTTCTGTGAAGTGAGCAAACCTTATTGTTGCACTAAGTCACACACAAGGATGAGAAACAATGTCTTTAATGCTGAATATTTCATCCATGACAATTAGAATTCCTTTTTCCAGTGACTGCATTTTCACCTTCAAATCCCAAAGGTCACAGAGAGGTAATGTTTTCATTAAAACATACCTGTTAAGGTGACCTAAGCCTTAACATAAACAAAGTCTTTTAAATGCAGACACCTGAAATACCTTGGTTTTCAATCCTGGCTCCAGTGTTTGAATCTCAAAGGTGAAGAAGGCATACCAAATTCCTTTGAAGCCCAGTTTTCCAACCCTAAACTACTTACTGGAGGTAGATTTCCACTTGAAAACAATAAACCATCCATGTGGAAATTACATTTTTCAAATTTTAAATATGCAGTGTTACATGTGAATATGTGTATTTATAATTTGTAGAGACAGGTATTTTTAAAGGAAAAATATTCCAGATTTTATTTTATAAATATAGCTTATGTTTTTATATGGACAGGTAATACAAAATTTCTACAAATTAAGGTAAGCGAGGAGAAGCCCAAGAGGGAAAATTTCAATAGAGCATAAACTCATAGCCTATTACTGGGCATCAACTCATGAAGACAAAATTGCGTTAAATTTTTATGGGTGCAAATCACCACCAGACTATGTGAACAATTTACACAGATTAAGAATCTGAGCCCCAGGTCTCACTAGTTTCTGTAAGGGTGAAGCAGTAGTTTTTCCATCAGCAATGCATTTTAATATCATCGAAACCCACACAGTTCAGCAGAGGCATCATCTATGCTCCTGGCCAACCCACAGTCCATATCACTCTTCCTCCGAGCTCCTCTGGGAGCCAGATGCCAGATTTATGTTCTTTCTGTTTGTACAAGGAAATGGGATAAGTCTAACCTTAAGGATTTTCTGCCCTCACATCCTCACTGACCTTCTCTCCAGCAACTTCTATTTTTCCTTTAATTATTTTGGTCCTGAGGTATAAAAAACAAATTCTGTGTAAGCACATTCCTGTCTTCTTGTCAGAGGATGGGAAGCACAGAGCATTCACAACCTGTGGTTATGCAGTTAATAAACGGTGACTTACAGGCAGCAGGAGAGAATAGGATTCAATATTCCTTCTGAGCAGTCTCACTTAGCAAATACGTTAAAAATTGCTAAAAGTCATGGTTTACAATGTAAATATTTACAGCAGTAGCAGGACTTGTTGACACTTTGCTAATAAATGAAGAATTAGGAATTTTTCTGCAGCTCAGCTCTGATCTGCTGTATGTTTTCCCCTTTTTATTATTAGAGATCTATTTAGCTGAAATGAGCCTCGTGCTCACTGAAGACAATTTTGTCTTCATCAGTTACTGTAAATTTCCACATGAAACAAATAACATCAATAAAATGTGCAAAACAGCTGGAAAGTTTGCCGTTTGAAAGAAAAAGCCTCCATGCTTTAGTAGATAGGGATGATTTTGCTTCTTTGATACACAATATGTAGGATCCAGTCCAAACGTTACTACTAACTTCGGCCCGTGCACTAGGTGTGTAGCAAACCAGACTTCCTCAGATAACACCCTAGATGACTACTCAGTGGAGAGAAGGACCTTTGGAGGAAACCAGAGGGAAGTGCTCAGCAACTTGATGTCAGCACCTAAGTGTAGAGTTTTAGGTGGGTAAATCATTCCTCTGCTGGCCTCGAAACCACCTTTCTCTGTTGCCTGAGACGCAATTTAGTTAAGGGGAAGTTCACATACCGTAATGCTAAATATCTTAATTTCTTCAATTTCTTTTGTCAAGTGAAGTGGGAAAATATAGCAGCCCACTGCGGTCCGAAAGGAGAGGAAAACAGCAAACTGAGGTGGTGGTCTTCAAACTCAGGACAAACTTACTCATCAAATGCCTAGTGTGTTCTTGTTAAATGTTTCAAATGTGCAGATCAGAGTGCAGTCAACTTTTCCACTTCAAGCTTTAACGA
>NW_010118355.1:22537-39525 GCF_000699245.1 Pterocles gutturalis | reverse complement strand
CTTGGAAAAGCTAATTCTGCTGCTTTGTAATAGCACGGTCTTTGCAGTGCGGCAAATTCCACTTTTGTTCAGTCAAGCTTGAGTCTTCAAGAGCAGTAAAACTGCTCAATAATAATAACTAGATAATTATAAATTAAATATTAAAACTAAAACTGCCCATATAACTGAACTGATGTGCCATGTAAAATACAGAAGCTGGTAAAACATTTATGATACAATTAAACAGTGTAAGGATTTAAGGAATAGCAGGGTTGCAAAAAAAAAAAAAAAAAAAAAAGGATTGTGACGCTGTCCTGAAAACATGTGCAGCTCTCTTTACCTGTATGTTCTTTCTGTAGAATAAAAAAGGTTTGTCCACATGTTCAATGTCCGCAAAGTTGCATCTTAGCAAATGCATGCATGAGTTATGTCTACTCAAGGAAGGAAAATCAAGCAAAAAATTAATTCCAAGGAAAGGAATCTAAGAATTCAAGTCTGTATATATTAAAACAGTAACTTAGGAAAAGACGGAGTAAATGCATGTGGGACAAGAATGCCAATAGCAGGTCACAGGAGTGTGAAACAGCCTTGACTCTTGATCCAAAGTCAGTGGAATCCTGTGGACTCCAGTGGGGTTTTGCACCAGGTTCTCAAAGATCCCTCAGAATAATCTCAACATTAATGAACACTGCCCTAAGAAATTAAACGGGCTTTCCTTTCAACAGGTAACCGATTTCTATGATCATCAGTGGAACTGTGTCAATCACACCAGCTACAAATCTGTCTGGGGCGCAGATATGAATTTCTAATAGATTTGTTATGCTGGATGAGGTCAGAAACAAGAGGAGTCTACACCAGGATGGTCAGCCCTGGCTTTTCATTTCTACTTCTTCAGAGTGTGAGAGGAGGAGAGGGCAAACAAGGTAAGCAATCTTAATCACTCCACTTAATGCCCCACTACACGATGCTTAGATAGGTCAGTGATGTAGGGATATGGTTACACCAGACTTAAACATTTACTTTGTGCAGATCTACAAGGAGATGCTGAGCTGGGACCCCCTCGAGAAGGTCTTTGTGAGCTGCTATGTGTGAGCTCAGGTTCACGTGTATTCCACAAAAAACTATTTGCTTTAAAGAGGAACTTTGGTTAATAAAATGGTTTCTCATATTTATTTTGATTTGATTTTCTTATAGCTTTTCATGTTCAGAGCAGGGGACGGGACTCTCCTAGGGTCTGTTCTTATATGTTTCCTACATTTCACGCTTGCAGTCTCAAAGGCTCTGAAAACAGATGTCTGGTTTTCAAAGCAAGTTTTAGTTTTTTTGGCAATGCCCGACATTATTCAGTAGAAAACACAAAACAAAAACAAAACCGGTGACTTCTAGTGTCTTCTGTTTCCTTATCACCCTTTGTTATGCTTGTTAATCAGGGTGACTGGGAGTATTTTAAATATTGATAATGTATACATTTCTCCCTCCCTCCCCAACATCTGTTTATTTTACAACAACACGAACCCTGGGAAAAAAAAAAAAAAAGAAAAAAAAAAGAAGTAGCTGCTATTATGTATTTTTTTCAAACTGAAGAAGTAAACATGCAGCTTTCACATTTGCTACATCAAACGGATGCTATTTATTTAGTCGCTTGAGGCAGGAGGCCTGATCAGAAGAGAATTTCTTTTATGGCCTAAGGTAGTGAACTATTTTTAATAAGAACAATGCTTAAGGAAAAGAAAATTCCTAAAAACCCTCTTCAATCAGTTGGAGAGGAGAGAAGGGAAATCCCCTCTTGTGGCAAGGGAAGGTAACGAGCTCCATAACACATCCAGCCTGGGCTGCCTTGACTGTCCTGCGTTGGAGGAGGGAGATGCGTCACCCAGCATCATCTCATCTGAAAGTAAACATGATAACGCATCGCAAGAATGACATGCCAAAAACTTCCTGATTTTCCCTATGTGTATGAGCAGATGTGAGGGCAAACAGATCAGGTCTCGATGCCTGCACTGGGGACATTGCCAAGCAAGGGATGTCCAACTGCTCATTCTCTTCCACAGCTCTGTGCTTGTTTCGCTCAGTAATGCATGCCCAAACATTCAAACACTCAAGAGAAAGTAAGAAATGCTAAAAATAAAAAGATGTGACATTTTCTTTATTGGCCTCCTACAAGCAAGTGAAATGGCCTAATGCAGAGGTAGCTGTGTGGGTGAAAATCCTCCAGGATTCAGCTCAGTCCTTGTTCCCTAACCTTGTTCACTTTATCAGCATAGACATAGCCCAAGGTCTTCTTTCTTCAAACTACTTGCCAAGAACGTGCAAGCTAGAAATTAGAATCAGCTGAATGAAAGCTGATGTAAACTATTTCAGAAACCAAGGTCATTGAAGCCATCATCAAAAATCATAAGAGTCACAATAAAAACAAGACATAAAAGTTTCATTTTTATATTTTCAGAGTTAAGCCTTGAGACAACGATATACTTGTCTCTTTGTTTCTATCTTCAACGTGAGCAATTAATTATGAGTGCAAAATCAGGAAGGATGACTGACTCTGCACAGCCAAACTGAAATACACAATCTGAATGTGCAGCAATGCAAATATTGAACATGATACAATTTGAAATTTCAAAATTTCGTTTAGGCTGTCATTACTATATTTGGACAATCAAAAAGATTCTGGAAACTATAAACTGAATTTTTAAATAATAAAAATGTTGGAATTTTACTCTTTAGGCCTCAGATTTCAGATTATTTCAAATGGTCTTTCAACCACAATGAAAACTTTGTCTTACAACCACATTTACCAGAAAAGCGTTTTGGTTTTCTTCTGTGTACAAAACTCTCCACATAAACAGACACAGTCTGCTTTGCAGCCCATCCCTTCGGTGAGAAAATGCACTGTTGCCATCTTGACTAACAAATAGTAACCAACATGTTAATGTGAAAAGATAAAACAAGGCTCTGCAATGCTCATTTGGGTCAAAACGAGTTTATTTCCCAGGGCATAGGGAATCCCAGCTGACTTGGTTGCTGCAGTGACAGGAGAAACATGCAAACTGTCCCCTTGATTAGAATCTGGGAGAGAGAGATAAAAGGTTTATCTGTGTGACAAGACCTGTTTGACGGACTATTAGAAGACACTTTTTAATGTTTGCTTAAGTCTCACAGCTTCTGTTCCTGCTTTGTCACTAAAAAAACCCAAACAACCTACATAAATTAATAATCTTGCCTTTCAAGGAAGGCTATCTGGCAAACAAAAGTGACGAGAGCAAATAAATAAATATCATTAATAATTTGCTTTAAAAACACATGCGAAGACATGCATGTACATGGTAAATGTTTTAGGCACCCTCATATACTGTAACATGCGAACCTGTCCGTGTGTGTGTGTTTATGTACATTTGTGTTTCACACGCTCTTTAACAGGTCAAGATTTTCAGACGCTCATGTGTTTGCAAGTTGGCATAGCAATGGACAAACAGACACTACGGCACGATCCTATGGCCATAATTTGAGATGCAGATACATATAAGTTGTACCTGTTCATCCCCAACTATAAATACATGTGTGTGTGTATATTCACACACATGTCACTATGTACATATACAGATATAACCAGACTGTCAAGTGGAAAAGTACTCATGTGTATTCAAGTTCATATATATATATATATATATATCAATACACATATTTTCATTTACATAGTGAAGGCACTCATACATATTTAAGCTCATAAATATATCAATACACATTTTCATTTAGATAATATACGTATGTACATTATATATGTGTATGTATTAAATAATACATATATATTGTGTGCATATGCAAAAACCTATGTTTAAATAGGGTTTGACATATTTTAATCTCTATTTAATGCTTTTTCTTGGACAAGAGGCTCCAGTGAGACACCGTGATGACCTGATGTAATTCAGCTGTGTTCTTGGCATGACTTCAGGGTAGTCACCATCACACAGTGGTGGACTGGATGACAGAGGAGCCGACCTTGCAAAGTGTGATGGGATAAGGTGTATAGCCAGCTCCTTAATCAGATTTCCCAGATTACTGTATTGTATTTGTTTATGGGTTTTGTGCAGATAAAAGCTGCTGCCTCTTCTCCTGAAGTTCCTTCAGCTACTTCCTATAGCACACAGCTATAACTCACTCCCACTCACTTAAATGTTAAATGTGGAAAAGCCTACAGGGAAAGACCTTTTCTTCAGAGGGCTTCATAAATTCTGTCAAAGGACAATAATCCTCCCAGAGTCTAATTTAGCCTTTGTTTTCCTTTAAAAACACAAAACCAGGGGAATTTCCCACACAAAGAAATGTCAGAGTTGAAGTCGCATATGGTCATACCCCATGTACCTCATCACTGAGCAATCAAAGCAGAATTAACACTGCCAGCAGCTTGGAGGCATGTGCCTTTTGCAAAATATCGTAACCAAATATACCTACAGGCTTCTTCCCTCCACCCATTCTTCCCTAAGCTGGAGTTCACAGCCTGCTCTTCAAGATCATGTTCAAGTACATGATTCATAACCGCACTAAGCACTTTTCACTGCTGATTTTCTTGACTTTTAGTGGTTGCATCATGCTAAGCCCAGAACATGACAACTGATCAGATAGGTGGTCTAAGATAACTTTCCACCTATCTGATTCTTCAGCTATCTGGAAGTGATAGTGGCTTCCCAGTAGAGCTTGCAGCAAACCAAAAGCTACTCTAGATCGCATCAAGAACAGTTTTACTTCCTAAACGGGGTTATGACTCAGTCTTTTTGGATGTCAACAAGGCTGATGACATTGCCTTTGTCATCACTCCTTCTCCCGCGCCTCACCTGTCTGCCTGATGTTGTCTTTCAGGGAGATGACCAGGTTACCTGCTCATTCTGCTGTTTCATAGCCTCAAGTCAGTGAGGTTTGACTTCCCAGATAGGACTACCAGGCTGTGATCCAAGGATCTAATCCTCCTTTGCTTCTCCTATCTCAGAGAGCTAATCATCCTCTAAGGGGCCGGAGGGACAACTGGTCACGGTGTGGCTTCAGCTGTTGCAGCTAAATGGGAACCAGTTGGGAGGTAATGAGAATATATCTGTGTTCTACATACCCAGCAGTAGCTATAATCTGCGTCTGGTATGCATTTCCTAGGTGGTTGGTGGAGGAAAATGGTCACTTTTAGGGAAAAGTTCACCTTGTCATAAAATAAACATGCAGAATAGGCTATATTAATCATGTCTCTCGACTATCAAGGGATTTCAGGAAGATTAGGCAGGATGTAAACATCTGAAAATAAGTGAACTTGCTCCCCAGTAAGTTGGAATATTAAAATTTTTAGATGGTAACAAAAGCAGAGAACTGATGACCAGAAATCTGCTAATTTATAATAACTCAGCTGCGTTAGACTGAAAATTTGTGTCGCTGAAATTCTCCAAGCAACATTTTGCAGTACTTAATTTCTAGAAACATCAAGGAAAAACATCTATACAATGTGTGTGTACATGTCTGTATATATGTGGGACAGCCAAACAGGAAGCTAAAATTAAAATGCACCAGAAATACACTAACAGAAGTTATTCTACATAGAATAAATCTGTTCTCCATGTCTTCCTTAACACATGAACTGCAGTTAAATCCACTTCTCTGCACCTGAGACTATTCACTACATCAAAGCCAACCCACCAAAAGTATTTGTTTCACAGTAATTCAGCTATTAACTGGCATTTTCCTCCCCTGCTCCCCCCATCCCAGCCCTCTTACTGTCCTCCTGGAATGATTTATCATGAACGGTGAAAATTCCCATGTCACCTTGTAGCGTAAAGTAACTGGAAAGTGTGAATGGTGTTTGGAAGGACACATTGTCTGATCTATGTTATGCCAAAAATAAGCACTTCTGCTCGGGCTCAGCCTTGTTAACTTCATCCATGGGCAAAACAGTCACTGGTGCCAAATTATGCAGTAATGCATACTCAGCAGGACTAGTTCCTTTTTGAATCATAACGCCACTGATATTTATTTTTTTTTTTACTTACTTATGTCTGTTTAAGTGAGGGTGAATGAGGTCTGATGACCACCAGAAAGGTCACTTTTGAGTTGTACCACTGAAAGAGCATCAAGCTTGCTATACCAGGGAAAATACACCAGAGCCATACTAGATCTTACAGTATACCAGATAATAAAATGACAAGTTTTGATTTCCTTTTTTCTTTTCAACTTGAACACAAGTAGATACAAAAAGGGGTTTAAATTTTTTTTTTAATGTTAAAAGGTGGTCTCATAGGAAGAAAATAATTGCAATGCTAAGGAAATACATCATATAGTCAAGATTAAAAAAATACCTGTAGCTTTAAAAATTTTGTATTTTGTAAGCCCCCACCAAAATATTAGCAGTGCCATGGTTAAAAAACAGAGACACTGTATAGTTGCTGGGGATGCTCAGTGCAGACTGTGGAGGTACACAGCAATGAAAAGGGGAAGGACCTTGACATAAATGCTCTGAAAATGAAGAGATTGCCATGAAAGAGGAGTCTGTGTAATGGGGCGAGAGTGATTCTGCATCAAATTGCCATATAGTTTCTATACCAGCTGCAGAGGCAGTGAGTGGCAAAGCCATGATTAGAGCTGGCCTGCGCTCACAGTTTCCACTCTCAGGGGAATTCCAGCACTTGGAAATTAGTCCTTGCTCTGAATCACAACAAAGCACTTTTTCCCTCAGAATTTTCCAGGAACTGAAACAAAATAATAATAAAAGATTCAGGTCCATCAAAGCACTTAATGTCAGTTTCTGATTTATTTTTTTCTTCAAAACAGTTATTATGTCAAATAAATGCATTTTAAAGTTATTTTGAAACAAAAATAGAAATCTTACAGTACTATACAATTCAATGTGTTATTTTTTTTTTCTTCTGGTAGAAATAGTTACAACTTCATATAATTGCATTCAAAGCTTATATTTTGATTAAAGCATTCTGTGATAGGGGAAAACGATGGCAAGGTGGAGGAACTTTAAGTTAATTTCAGCTTTGCCAGGGGAAAGCCAGCATTTGAGGGTCTCTGCAGGAGAGTAGTTCCTAAACTATGTGTTTAATCTGGATTTATTCTCTTCCAGACTGCATAAAAAGACACAACAGATTTACCTTTTTAAAAATGCTCAGAAGAAATCACTGCTTTTGAGTAGCTGCTGCAACACTTTGGTTAAGGATCCAATTTGTGATCGTGTATCTCTGGCTTTATTTTGTAGCACATTAATGTTTTTAGAACATTTCTTTATTAATTGTGCAGAATCAGCCCCAACATGGTAAATGCAGAGAAACTGTCCTGGAAGAGTAGAGTCACCCCAGTGTAAAAGGAAAGCCATCATCCTCTGAAGGGTGGCATTGCAACACTGACATGAACTTGTCTGTCCTCGTCACAAGGGAGAAGAGCAAAGCAATGCCAACCAGCCCAGATACCTCTCAGTGAGACATGAACACTGACAAATGTTTGTAGGATCTCTTTATCTGTTTTGCTCTGAAGAAGAAACGGTAGGTACTTGTGGAAATTGTATCTAGGATGTAGCTGGACCTGGTTGTTTATCCATTGATTGGGATTTCAATTAATGCTTTTTTTTTTTTTTTTTTTTTGGCTGGATTTCACTGTAAAGAGGTCATAATATGTGCTGCTTGCACAGAGACAAAGTGGATGTCTCTGTGCTGAAGTTCACAATCAAAAGTTTTCAGGTCTGGGCTGGAAAGTGAAAGCATTCAGCTTCCAAGGGGGCTGATTTTGTGATATTCACATATTCTGAAGGAATAACAAAATTATGCTACAACTCCAAATCTATTTGGAAACCTTCTTCCTGACCACTGACATTGACAGAGGAGGCAGGAGTAGGTCCTGTTTATGGTAAATGCTATTCAAGTACCCAATAAAGAATCATTCCCATCCCCAAAGCTCTCACAACCTAAGCAGGTGGTTTGTAAAGGCAACGTTGCTGCCTACTGCTTGCTGAAAGAAGATAAATACACAGAGAAAATCTGCTGTAGAGACACACCTAGAACTAAATCTGTTGAATGCCATGTTAGCAGTGAAATGGAAAGGTCTCTTTACTTTCTATTTAAACTTTGTAAATATTTTGCTGAATTGAGATCTAAAAACTCCCCTTAGTCTAGAGAAGAGGAGGCTCCGGGAGACCCTATAGCAGCCTTCCAGTGCTGAAAGGGGGCTACGGGAGAGATGGGGGGGTACTCTTGGTTAGGGACTGCAGAGATAGGATGAGGGTGGTTTTAAGCTGAAAGAGGGGAGATTTAGACTAGATATTAGGAAGAAATATTTTATTGTGAGGGTGGTGAGACACTGGAAGAGGTTGCCCAGAGAAGCTGTGGATGCCCCATCCCTGGAGGGGTTCAAGGCCAGGCTGGATGAGGCTTTGAGCAACCTGGGATAGTGGGAGGTGTCCCTGCCCATGGCAGGGGGGTTGGAACTGGATGATCTTTAAGGTCACTTCTGACCAAAACCATTCTGTGATTCTATGATTCTAAGAGCCGGAGACATTGACTCACCCTGTGCCTCAGTTTCCCTATCTGCAGGGAGAGTAATACTGTTGCTTACATCAGATTATCATTTACATCAGATTAATCATTAAAATGCCATAGAATTCTATAGCGTTCATTAACATGATATAAAAGAGCAAGATTCATCCACTAGTCATTACTCATTGTGTAGGGTTACTCACAGGGTAGGTTTTTTCCTGACCAGATGCCCACCATCCTTTTAACCAAAAGAATAATTTGACTAACATTGATAGTGAATGACAAATACTTTTATTCTGTGAATTCTTCTTTGTATGTTTAAAGGAACGACCAAATGAGAAACAGCCTTTCCGCAAATGTTTCTATGAACTAAAACCACTTATTGCAAATAGGCATGAGCAGTGAATTAAAAACACACAGCAGATTTTGATCTCAGTTCAATGAGTTTTGTTTGGGCACAAGTCCATTGGCTTCTTCACCCAACCAAGTGAGACACAAATCAGTCTGACATACATATACATGACAGATAAAAGTGCATAGGGTTATGTCCATATTAGTCATGCGATAACAGGACAGATACATGTTAGGGTGGAACAGTGTTAACAAATTATCTCACAAAAGGCTATTTGTCTTCCTTGGGATGTGTGCCA
The DNA here is from genome assembly GCF_000699245.1 of Pterocles gutturalis. NCBI lineage: Eukaryota > Metazoa > Chordata > Aves > Pterocliformes > Pteroclidae > Pterocles > Pterocles gutturalis. The sequence goes on along the minus strand of NW_010118355.1, from coordinate 30,398 downwards.
CCATTTTAACAAGTCTGAATACATCTACATTCCTGACTCCCCATCACAGAGACTTAATCCAGCTCGGTCAGCAAAGGGATGGAGGTTACAAAAATTGATTGGAGAAAGAGAAGCTTTCAGAAGGTCTTGCATTTACCCTCCTGTGGGTCCACATTTCTGCACTCAGACTCACCGAGGTGCCCAGCAATGCACTGGGGAAAGGGTGAAAGAAGGGACTTGTCAGAGACGCCTGTAATCCAGCCATAATGTGTCTGGCTGGATTTCCATCAGTGATGTGTTTCATCTTCTTAAGAAGTAAAGACCCCAAAGAGATCAGCTCTTTCTGTATTAACTATGAAGGGAGCTGAGGGGGACTAACCCAAGTAGGGGATGTTTGTCTTGTTGGATGCAGATGAATTTGACTTGAATCATGAATCAGATCTCCCCATGCCTGGCAACCTTCAGCAGAAAGCAAAGTATAAAGCCACTTCATTTTATCTGTTCCTCTCGGTTTCAAAGCCAGGTTCAACAAGGCTTTGAGCAACCTGGGCTAGTGGGAGGTGTCCCTGCCCATGGCAGGGGGGTTGGAACTCGATGATCTTTAAGGTCCCTTCCAACCCAAACCATTTTGTGATTCTATAATTCTCTATTAAACAGCAGTGACATGATGACATGCCTCAGCCTCCTGCCCCCAGGTCCCCTCTCTGTGACATTAAGAGCATAGTCACAGTAGTAATAGCAGGAATTTAAGCTCTCAGTTGGCTTTGCTTAAACGACCAATAATTTGTCCTGAAGTGCACTGGGAGCACTCGCAAATTCTGTCTTTCAGCAGCAGTCACAGCAGCCTGTAGCTAAAACCTGCAGCAGACAGTAACTCCTTAAACTTCTTCATCTAAATATACAAAGTTGATCTGCCTACACCGCAAATTAATCAAACACAGATTCACAGGGAGGGATGGGCAGAGAAAGACAGAGCATTTAACCTGTTTTCCTCTCCTCAAATCTCAGAGTAGAACAGATGCCCTGGATTGCATCTTCCCATGCTCACAGCCTCTGCCTGCCTGCTGCTTTTAGGTGATGAGCTCTTTGTACCCAGTCTCTGATATACAGGTATTTACAAAACAAATTTCTGATCACAGGATCTTGCTGTCAGCTACTAAATATTATTTGCTATGCTGACTTTAGGGCAACAAATAGGAAAATAACTAGTCCACTCCTAACCTTGCTTGCTAGAGCAGGACCTAAACTGTGAAGTTTACATATTGTTTAATACCGTGACCTCTGCACGCTTGCTAATCCCTCATCCACCGCTCTGCAGCTTCTTTCTTGTCCACAGCCTCCAGACTAATACCCAGAAAGATGCTTGGATTGCCGAAACTGCAAACCACGCAGCTGTCAAATTCACAGGGGACGTTTTGTCGAGTCAGCACACCACCTCAGGATGACCACAGCTCTAGGATCTCTCCTTCCTATGGATAATCACATCTTCACATTCATCAAACACCTCCCTGCTGCAGCAGGATTTTGATACTAGCAGCAAGATTGCTTCTTGCTCTCAGGGCAAGCTGACATACAGCCAGAAGAAAAAAATTTGGGACTCTATTATCCAGATAAATAATGTTTAAAAATCAATGTTTATATCCTTTAAATCACCAAATTTACCCTACTGGGATGATAAAAAAAATTCTATCAGATTTTCTTGTTGGTGTATTTTTAATCAGGAATATTTAATTTCTGTTATGAACTCAGGAGTATTCTCTTTTAGCCAGGAATACCCAGTGCAAACTCAGAGTATTGGCTCACAGAGAAGTAGAGAGGACATAAATCCGTAATGTATTACTCCTCTACTGTATCTGCACACTCACGTGTATTTATGTCACTGTACACACAAGGTAACTCATCCTTCTTTTATGGAGATTTTAGTTGCCTCACATTTTTTCTGCATGCATCCCAGGCAGTGCTTGGGATGTAGCTGATGTGTTGAAAGTTCACACCCTAGCTACATCTTAGTCATTGCTTTTATAACTGTACACTAAAAATCACTGTGCTGAACGTGATGGAGCTGCACTAGTGTCTAGCTAACAGGGGACCAGAATAAGGTGCTGGCACTTCCCTTTGCCACACAGATTCTTTTTCGGCTGGAAAAAAATGGGGGGACTCTTGGATTGACACTTTACCAGACCTGGAAAGAAATTTCAGATTGACACCCTACCAAATTTGAAATTAAATTTCATGTCACTCAAGGTGAGTTGAAGAGGAAGATCTTTCCTGGAGGATATTCACTGAGAAATCAAAGCAGGCAGGCACACAGATCCCATGTCAAGGTGGTTGTCTATAGAGCTCAGATGTATATGCCAAAATGGAAAAGCTGGAAGTGCATGTCATGCAGAGTTTCACTGGGAAACACTGACTCAGCAGTTCTGTACCGTGTATAGAAAAAAAACACAACCTGTCACTGTTTCTACAGCTAAGCTTGCTGGGATATCTGATTATTAAGAAATACTGAAAACAAAATTACCTTGCAGTCTCACTAGAAAAGAATCTGTTCCCTCCAAGAAAGTGCCTTTTTGCCTTTCCATTTTAGAAAATGATTCCTCTATTCTAGGAAACATCGTCTCTCCTCCAGGAAATTATTCTATTTAAACCTCAGTTTTCCTGAAATATGGCAAAATAAAAATTACACTAATTTGAAAGCTTTGAAATAGCAGTTCAAAAAGAAATGTGTCATTTGCAAGTATCTTAATAAAAATCAAGCAATTTTCAACAAATATTTTTTGGGGCAATAAAAAAAAAAAAAAAGAGACAGCCTCATACCTTTACTGAAAAACGAAATTATCGTATTTAGGTAAATAATTTCCCCTGTGAATGTCTCTTTTTTTTTTTTTTTTTAATAGTTGGTACAATGCTAAATGGGTATGCAGATCATGAATAAGTTTGATAGAAAATAACTGAGGGCAAATAACACAGAAAAGGAGGGGGAGGCTTTGAAATCAGATTATGTAATATGCTGTTAGGAAATATTAAGCAAAGGCCTTCCCTGAAACACAATCAAGTCAATATTGAAATTAAATATCTTTTAAATATCAGGTGCACACTTCATAATATAGATTCTCCCAGGGCTTTGATTATGAGGCAGCAGGAACAAGCCTATAATTAATATTATAGGATGATTTCTGTTTAAAGCACATTGTTCCAAGAGCTGTAATCACCCCTACATAAGCAAATTGTCCTTTAATAGCTAAGAAGGATTTAGGACCCAGAGCGAAGGTAAACATGCAAGCCTATTCAATTGTTGACATTTTTTTTGCAATAGCCTAATTGGACCTGGAATTTGGATATTTCGGAATAGTTTTAGCAGTTGCAAGTTAGATCCTGTCTTGAATCTAGATCCTTTTCATGTATCAGGTCAACATTTATTCTGCAGAATTGTCTTGAGGAAAATTATGCCTTCAAAAATGTTTTCTCTGTACCTTTGGCCTGAGGCATCATCCTTGGAGACCAAGGCATCTGAAGCAAAGAAATAGCCTCTAAATGGAGCTGTGAAAATCACAATAACATCTGGCATGGTGAAATAGAAATTAGTAATTATCATCTCCCAGCAGAGCAATGGGAACCAGCTCTGCCCATTAAGAAGAAAATAATTAATGCTTAAGGAAAAAAAAAGACCTCTTAAAGCGCTAAATTAAGTTTACCTAATCAAATGCTCTAGTACAGGGAAATTTGTCTGGATCACCATTTAACGAAGTGGTTATTCAAATGGCTGTGTAGCATTTAACATGAATCTGAGATATATGCTCCCTTTACATCCCATGTCAACACATTCCATAAGTCGATTATATGCTGTCTTACAAAAAAAAAAAAAAAAAAGCATTTAATCCTTTTGACAGTGGCTATGTTGCTCATCAAATGCCTAGAACAGTTAGCATCTAGGTAAGGGTAACAGCTCAGCAATTTTTAAAACCAGAGGGGCTTATTTTGTAATCTTTTTTGACCTATTAAATGATAGAGGCCAAAGGACTTCTCTGAAGTTATTCCTGCTTTAACTGTACTAGATCCTGACTTTACAGCAGAAATCACTCTGGATTTGAAAGTGGCTGGTGGTAAAAGGAGTAGTTCCAGTATTTAATTACCCTCATTTGTTCCAGCCCATGTTTGTTTAGCTTGCATTTCCACCTGTTGGACCTTGTTATACCCTTGCTTGGTAGAGTAACTATCTCCCTCATTGTCCATCATTAATTTTTGGTTGAAGTGTACCACAACCTGTTTGCTCAGGTCCATGTTTGACAATTCAGATCATAATTTGTCCTTTTTCATTTTTCCGCCTCTCCTGTGCTCTTTAATATTTATTTTTTTTAGCACTGACTTAAAGGTTTCTTGTAAGATTGATGTCAAACAATCACTTCAGGATCACAATGCTTAAAAGAGATGTTTTTTATCCAGTCACCTGCTCCAGTCACCTCTGTGTAACAGGCCAAGAATTTCCATACTGTACCCAATAGACTTCTTCTCTCCAAAGTGAAGGCATGGACTGTTCTAGATACCACATCTCCTTTCCCAAGCAAGTTAGTCCTGAAAAAATAACTCTGGTCTAATCTAGACTCCTAAAATTTATAAACCCTTCCTAACAGTGTGCTGTTAACTTCAGATGAACTTTCCCCTCTTGTTTGGACTGTTGAATCTCCCTTGAAAGAGAAATACTGCTGTCTGGAGACAGTGAGTCCCTTAGTGTTGGCAGAGACATTTCCTGAAGACCACCTCTCTGATCCTAGTGTGGGTATTGCATGACTGAGCTCTTCTCAAGACAGAAGAATCCTTTTCGACTGGAAACTCTGACCTCCTGTGCTAACTGGATCCTGAATACCCTCCTGTTCAAGCTAGGGAATGTCCATGCCACCAGAAAAGGGACTTAAGGAGGTACTAGTTAATGCAAGAAAGGGGACATTTATCTGAGCTGTAATACTCCAAGGACAAAATTCGGATTTCAGGTGGCCAGAGCTTTTGCAACAAAACTTGTCAATGCATTCCTCGGTGTGTCAGGAGCAGCATCTCCAGGATGCTGCATGGCCCAAGACTTGGGCCACCACTGGCAAAGAGGTCCTGGCAGAGGTTCCAGATTGCTCTCTGAAGAGTTTCAAAGGAGTGGATGGGACCAGCTCTAGGTCACCTTGGATTATGATACCATGTCCTTGATGGCCCTTCACAGATAGGTGCAGGCCTGAACTCCAAAACCTGGTGCCCTCCCATCGTAGAAAAGTTCATGTCCAAACATTAAGGTGTTGTTCAAGTTGAAAGTTGAATAAAATATAGAAATATGGCACCACAGATAAAGAATAGTTATGAAAAGGTAAAACACTTTTCACATTCATGCCCATGGTTTCTTTTTTTAATTCTTTTTGATAGCTTTTTTCATTCTGACCCCTCTATATTAGAAGGAAAATCAAAATGACTTAAAAATATGCTTTAAAAGTACCAACAAAGTACGAATTATCCTTTAAAATAAGGCACGCCACATTAGAAACGTCTGTGCATCATTGATATGGTGACTTAGATTATTTTAGAATAGCCTGGGGCAAAAACCCACTGTGGTTTCTCTGAGCTGGCAGCACAGATGGAAAGATAACAGTTGTGACCAGACTTTTTGGGTATGAAAACACATAAGAAAGCAGTTTTCATTCCTCCATCATGTGACAGAGAAGCAGTCAAGTAAACCTTAACAGTTTAGTCAGCCTACAGTTTTTAAAAATCACTTGTGAGCTGCAATGTAGCTGAAATAAAACAACACTAAACCCTCAGTGCCTGATGGTCAACATAGCCGCTTTGCCAGCTCGCGACCAACAATGCTCCTTATTTCCAGTTTCATCTCCATACTTAAAATTACTAAAAATCATTTCCAGCATTGTCCTACCTTGATGGGCTCATGTCAGAGATCCCACGTTAGATGCCCAAAGGAGCTTGCTCCATGGGTTGAACGTTGGATGCAGTAGATCATGTTTCTTTTCCACCAGAGAGACACCGAGGTGGATGCACCAGCTAGAGGTAGAGGCACAATGAGACTGGGTGGTCACAGAGCATTCATCCTTCTCCGAGTGGGATAAGATACATCCTGAACCTTCTGCCTGCTCTGGCCAGTGGATATCTGTGTACCGGTGTGTGTATGCCAGATGAGAGCGTGCTCCTCGCCATCCTGCTGCAGCCTTGGTCTCAGGAAAACCCACCCATCTCTCCCAGGCTCTGTTTCTCTCTCTGCTTCCTGAGAGGTGGCTGCTCTGGACAGAAGAGTTGATGCAAATAAGGATTTTTCTCACTGCAATTATATAAACCTGTTGACTGGGATGTTTTGTGAATTCATGCTGATCAAAGAGATTTGTTTCAGCTGAGGAAAAAAAAAAGAAGCAGGAAAATGGGAAAGGGTTTTTGGAAAAAAAATGTAAATGTTTTTTATTTGGTGGCTTTCAAAGTAATTTGAGGTGATGTTTCATTTAAAAATATACTTCAGTTTTATTTAGAGTAGAATAAACATCCTTTTCGAGGGCTCAGAATTGCAACATTTCATTTCAGCCTGGAAAAAATAGACTTAAAATAAAACTTCTTCTTTTGTTGCTGTTCTTCTTGCTTTCTCCTCTCATTTTTATGTCACTTAAAAAAAAAATCAGAATCAGTATGAAAAGAATAACTGTGAAACCCAGAAATGATGGGACCCAGAAAAATCCTTTCTGGGTTCAACATCCCTTCCCATACCATCTCTAGTATTTATATAGAAAACTGTTGGTCTTAACATTCTTTATTTGTCTATAGCAACAGTGCATAATATTATAGGATCTATCTGCTACTAAAATGAGAATGATATCTCCAGGTAAGGGGAAAACCATTTACAATTTCTGCTGCTGATGGCACTACATGATCAGTGGAAATCTGAAAACCAATGCAGGCTCCTCTGTAAAGGGGTGGATGCTACATTTTTTTACAGAGACCCACAAAACTAATTTTCAGTAGCTATCCTCTTTTCTTTTCCCTGCCTGACTTCCAAATGGGAGGTCAGGTCAAACTTCTGGCTGGTATAATAGCTAATTACACCCCCTGTTTGGCCTAGGATGCGGGGTGAGGCATCAATTAGGACCCGATAGTTTAGTTGGTGCCACGGTGAGTTATTAGATGTGTGTCAGCGAGCAAAGTTCTGATCAAAGCCCTCAGCGAGGCAGCCAGAGGTCGTGAAGCATGGCTGGGGACTAATTGCCGGGCTGTGCACTAAAAGGAAGTTTGCAATGAAAAGCCATTAAGCTGCAGCTTTTCCAATCGGTGGACCAAAGCTCGGAAGAAACGCTGATGGCTGAGCAGGCAGGGAAACGAGCGGATCCTGCGTGGATCCTGCTCTGGGTGGTGGTGATGGCTCGCCTCATTTCTAGAGAGATTTGCTAAGGAAGGGCAGAATCTGCTCCTAAGTGTCAGTTTTAGAGAGGGCTTATTAACCTGTTCTCTTCATTTAAAGGGGCTGGTGAAACAAGGCAAATTTTTTTTTCAGATCTGGCAATTAAGAGAATTGTAAAATGAGCTGACAGCAACAAAACTTCTCTTGTAGGGCAGAGAATGGTGAGGGCGGAGGGTTTTGTCAGACACTTGAAAAGCATACAAAGATCTATGAATGACAGCTCTTACAGCCATATAGAGAAAAAGTAATAACTGGTTTTTTATTCTCAAAAGTTTTCTACACACTCGGTGCAGCACACCAGCTGTATTTTGCCCATTTTACAAACAGGGAAACCGAGGCAAAATGAAATAAGCTTCACTCTTTTTTTTCTTTTTCTTTTTTTTTTTTTTTAACGACTCAGATTCCCACTTCTGACTTGCTGGAGTCCAAATAACAGAGTTAAGCTAATCTGAAGAA
>NW_010118355.1:6536-22520 GCF_000699245.1 Pterocles gutturalis | reverse complement strand
TTTTTTCCATCTTCTGTTGCAGAAGTTAATCAGTTGTGACCTACCAGTCACATCTTCAGCCTTGTTTCCTTTCACATCTTTTTCAGAGCTCTGAGAAATTTTCCAAGTTAAACCTTTCCTGAGGATAGTATCCATCTCAGTTTCTCTCTCCTCTTCCTCAGAAAAATTTGAATAAAATGAAATAAATCATGGCTCTCTGTATGTTCAGTGAGGATGAGGACAAACACTTCTGTTTTCTAAACATTGCTATAATTTTTATGCATGTGAACAGTTTAAATGAGCTAAGTATTTAAGTTATAACGTACACAAGACCTAAATAGCAGAGACCAAATATTTTCATGTCTGTTTGGAAAGGTCACCTTGAATATAAACAAAGATAAATAGCTAAGAAATGGCTGCTGACTCCAGCCAAATATGGATTATCAGAAACAAAGTTGGAATTTCCACCCAGAGAAATTTCCACTCCATCAACATTTATTTTGAGTCTGGTTTGGGACAAAATGTCACATTTTTTTTGGGAAAAGAAAAGAATCTCATGAATGCTGCAGTCAGAAATATTGAAATGTCTTTGTGTCACTTTGGCTTTTAGTTTGTCCCAGCCATGCTCTTGCAAAGTGCGAGAAATTGTATCTTGGATGGGTCATGCCCAGCATTTCTTTGTGAGTTCTTTGCCATAGTTACATTTCTCACAAACCCGTACTTCCATACTGTCCTCACAAGGAAATTTCTTGATTCGGTGGGCCATGTCACTTAATCTCAAATGAGAACTGCAGGAGGGACAAATACTGTTGCAGTTTTAGGAAAAGAGCTTTTTCTAAGCTAACCAACTCCCACCTGGCTGGGAATCACTTTTCACCCCTCTCTCCTCCTTTCCTTTGCACCTGGTTCACATTCTCCTTTTCTCTACCTGTCCTTGGGGCAGGACGTGAATGTGTCATTGGCAAAGGTAATTATTGACTGGTATAATGCCATTATCAAGGCATATCACCAGCCTGTCAATGCAGTAATTCTTTTTTAATGTACAGTTTATTATTTAAAGGCATATAATGAACCTTAAAAACCATAAGCTGTGGCTGTAGTTCTCTTTCTTTGGATCAAAAGATTTGCAGTTCCATTTAAATGAATGAATTTAGGGAAAAAAACACTGAAACACAGATTAAAATCTCTGTGTGGTATTTCACAGGTGACACAGAAAACAAGAGCAACATTTAATAGCTTTCCTAGCTGCCTGCAACCTGTTTTCTTTAAAAGAAAATAACTCACTGCGTTAAAGCAAGAAAGGAAAGAAAAATTTTGTTATTGTTGGATTTGTCTTTTTCTTTCCCTTGGTGTTGAAGAAAATGAGAGGAGAAATCTGTTTCATGTCTCTTTCTGTACTTTTCATACAACTTAACTAGATTATTAGAAGTTTTTAGTAATAATCTTTAGATGAAAGGAACTTTAACTCTCGGGTCTTTATTTTGATTAAGGCTTGAAATCATTTGAAAATTGTATGTGGAACATGATCTATTACATCGTATGGGAAATAGGAGCTCATATATTTAGGCTACAGCTAAAGAGTAACATCTGCCTATGTATTGAAGAACTAATTGCTAGCAAAAGAGAAATGAATATGTTTGTGGCTTTGTATGGTAAACTCGTCAGTAAAGAGAATAAGGTCCTGATGTGGAAAATTGGAAAGTCACTTGTTCTGCAGAAACAAACCATTCTTCTGTGAGGAATAATGGGAGAGATCTTTTTCTTTTTACATCCTGAGACAGAAGGCAAGCCCAAGACTCTATGACGTTAAGTTGAACTTCCAAACCCATAACAGATAAGTTGGTTTCAATAGACATTGTTGGTAGTACTGCCAGCAGCAAAGGTGCTTTGGCAACAAACCTGCTCCTGTTGAAGTCAAAGACAAAATTCTTTAACTTGTAGTATCCATCTTGGTATTTATATATTTTAGAAAGGAGCCAAACCCTCAGATTTAAAAGTGGTATTTGAACTTCCATAAATTCAGGTTTAACTTGTTGCTGGGCTTTAGCTTCTGCTTGCTGGGAAGCCAGACTGATGCCATTCGAAAATTTCAGATCTGGATCCAGTTTTTAATTTAACTTACTCTCAACACTTCAAGCTGTTCAGTTCCAAGATTTTAGTTTGAGTCTTTCTATTCTCAGTTTTATAACTTTGTACATGCAATTGTTTGAAGTCTCTAAAATTATTAATGTGCATGCAACCCTGTGAAAACATTCCTTGGTGTTCCTCCAATTTGTGGTTTCATACATGAGAATAAGAAGCAAAGAAGAAATGTTATCCTTTGCTTGCACTGCAGCAAGTACCACTAGACATGTAAATATAGCCCCAAACACAGCAAAAATGACTCAACTGTATTCAAAACACTGGTTGCGGAGTTCAGATTCTTTTTCGTGAAGCAGCTGTTGGAATCCTATGTCTTTAAATAAATAATTCACTTGTATGAGGAAAGAAACCTGAGTGAATTCTCCAAGTGATGTAACCTACTATCAGGCGAATTACAGGAAGTGAACAAGTTTATTACCCAGAGCCTTTTCACGAGCCTTTGGTAAAAGAATTACTTTGTCATGTTAAAACATCTCAGAAAAGGGTCCTTAGGTGTAAGAAGAAATGGAACTGAGGAACCACAGTATGAGGTTCAATAGGTGTATATATACACACAGCATTCAGAAATATGCATTAAAAATCCATAAAAATGCTGGAAAACAGCTATTTAGAAAAGACATCCAAAGAACCTGAAGATTGTTTTCTGCGTAAGACCATTTTCTATATAAGTTGCTACAGTGCAGGATACAGTCCTGGCATGTAGAACGTGCAGGTTGTTAAGTTTGAGTAAAAGGCACATGACATCACTAAGGTTGATACTGAAATAATATGTGAAATTCTGGTGTTCATATCTAAACCAGGATGTGGACAAATGGAAAGTGCTCACATCTACAGAATAATTTGATTCAGGGTCTAAACCAAAAATGTCCAGTCCTCAGTGAAGTTCTTTAGCTTTTGTTGCAGACACTCATGCAAGATGATTATAGCAGCCTCTTCAGTGTCTAAAATTTTAAAAATATTACTGTTTTTGATAATTTTGGTCTGTCATTTGCTCTTCTAGTGTAGATATATGAGGATAGTCTTTCCAGTTGCTTCTCCTACAATCTGCAGGAATATTTCCTGCCCTTCCTGTGCTGAACCTCAGCCCAGAATGTTTTCATGTAATTCCTGATCTCAGTTTGTCAAAAAAGTTGTTTGGCAAGTTAAAAACACACACTTTTGGCCCATCTGGCAGGTTCCAAGTCCATGGTTTTTCTCTGCCAACCCTACCAATACACCCCATAGATGATGACTATGTGTACAGGACAGAACAGGGTCTATTGTCAGTGGAGAAGTATCACAATAACCAGTTTCCAGGCTGAAGGTGGATCTTGGATGTCTAGCCTAGGACAAAACATTTACTGGGTCCTACTGAATAGGCACATGTTGAACAAGAGGTCAGCTGTGTGGATGGACAAACAATTTCTCAGTCTGCACAAAAAGGGATGTAACACCCACATGGAGAACAAAGAAAAGTTGCAAACTTTTAAGGAGATCCTCCTAGTCAAATGGGATTCAACATTATACATGAGTCTGCAAAAAAAAAAAATCAGCATGGGCTGACATCTTTAGCCACAGCCAATGCAAATTCTGGACCGTACCCAGGTATAAGGTAAGACTGCCTGGAGCCAAAGATATCTCAAACCTCCCAATACAGTCAGCGTTTCCTGACCCCACTCTGCTCAAACTCCTTTTCCACAAAAGAAAAAGCAAATCAATACGTAGTTAGTTTATGTATGTATGCACAACTCTCTAATGTCAGACTACAGACACATTTGTGGCAAGGCATTAATATTGACGTGGACTCCACTAAAATATTAGCGAAGTACAAGAAGTATTGAGGACTTGGAAATTGCACAAACGTGACTATGCAAAAGACAAATAATTTCAAGTTCGTTTGGTGGACTCCAAATATTAACACGATCCTGCAAGTCATGGAAGCCTTCATATCCTTCAGCACAACTGCACCCGTGTGTAAGTTATGGAGAGCTTTTTGTTCTGTGTGCTAAGGTTGCTCTGGTTGTAACTCACTATTGACAAGTTATTAGTTTGAGTTACTTAGTTGGAAAGTGTCATTTTAAGTTCCTATTCAATGTGTGTCACGTCTGTTTCTTAAGAGAACTTATACATCTTGATTAAAAGCCTGTTGAACAAATTAGGGTACCATTCTGGATTTATATTACTGGAAATGAGAACAATATTTGATGCTAAGATACCGAGGCAAGGACAGATCTTTCTTTGATGTGAGTACAGCTCTGGCAAAGTTAGTGAGTCTACCCCCTATTATGGGTCCTCTCTACATCTCATCCCTCCCCTCCCACCCAGAAAATCAGTTTCCTTGTTGGAAATTTCTCTTCTCCCAAAGTGTATCCCCTCCAGGTTCACACTGGTTTGAAGCATATCTAACATGGCAATTGAGAGATTTGTTGGGTTCACACACAGTGCAGAAAGCAATTTTACTTTCATACTTGATGTTCTTCTGCACATCTGACCAGAGTAGCCGAGCGCACAAGTTGTAATCTTTCCAAAAGCAGTAGGTTGATATCAAAGACTTTGCAGCGAAGCAAGGAATTGTGGCAGTACTTCAAGGAACAGGTTTGCAATTAACTGTTAAATACAGATTGAAGCCAAGCCCCGCTTGGTTGCTGCAGGCTTTCCTTGCACTCCAGCGATGACTGAATCTAAAGCACAGAGCATGGCAAGATGATAACCTGTTAGCAGGGGGAAAAAACCAGGGGAGAATTATTGAGTAGTTGATAACATGCAGGCTGCTTAATGGTTTCAGAATACTGCACAAAATAACAAATCAGACCCTCTGAATTACAATTCTGTTGACAAAAATTTAAAAAGGAAGGAAAATAACCAACTCATATTGTGCAGATGTGAGGTTTCCTTTAAAAAATCAAAACAAGCTAGAAATTGCTGAGCCTACAAGCTCATTCAGCCGTCGAAGGATAGTACAGATGGCAGTTGGCATAATTTGGAAAACAAAACAAAACACTTAGCTTGAAAAAAGAAAAGGGTGAACTGAGATTGCTTGTGTAGTTGGTGAACTAATCTGAGGTCTAGTTTGCTCAGTGATTCCAGTTTTAGGACAAGGTATATGGAACAGAATATTTTTATTCTGTTTCTCTCCCATTCTTTAATTATTAGGCTTGTCTGTTTGCACTCTAAGCTCTTATTTGGACTGCAAGCTCCATTGTGCAAGGGATGTCTTTGGTGTACAGCACTTTGTAGCATAAGCAGATACTGATTTCAGCTTGATATGGCTACTGCAGAGGAGGCCACGATTTAAGATATCGACCAGGCGAAACTTCTCTAGCAAAAAGAGACAGAAAACCTCAAGGGAGTTTCAAACTTTGTGCTCATGGTGAAAGTTTTGCTTACATCAAAACCTCTATCCTTATTACTTGTCTGTCCTTCTTGCTTGTCCTTTGTACCTGTTACAGGGTGTCTTATGCTACTGTGAACTCTTCCAGTAAACTGTAGTGTCCACCTCTTTTTGGTGATATGTCCCAGTCGATGAACATGCCTTGAATGAGAATGACCATTTTGCAGGGCCACCCTCCTATGCATTGTTGATCAAGGATAAACCAAAGATCTGAAGATGTAAAACAAGAGTTTTGATATCTAAAGAACTGTTCCTTTTAGCTTTTAGACATGATCTAACTCTTGGGTTTCTGTCACTAGCCACTCCTGAGAGTCACAGAGATTCACTGTGTGAGCAACTGCTGCATTTGAGTGTAAAGGAAACCTTTGGATGCATTAAGAATCATACAGAAACAGGACTCAAGAGGAGTTTGCTCTTGTAGATGTTGCTATTCAGACTAAAATCAACTTTTCAGAGGACTGAACATCAGCAGAATTTGCAAAGAGTTGCTCAACATGTGTTCAGGTTTTGGCACCAAGTTGTTAAATGTAATTTGCTTAAGCAAATAGTGTTCCTGCGCAGTTCATGATTTGGCATGAACCTGAAGATGAGCACTGAAAAAGCAGGAAAGTGCTATAAATAGTGAAAAGGTATGGTGATTTCTCTACTTTCATAACTTGAAAACAGCACAGATAAAGAAGGGTCACAGCTGACTCTTTTTTTGACCAGGATGCTGGATAAGATGACTTCCAGTTGAATTATCCTGTGACCATCCCAGAGGCTGCATATAGGACTGCCTGTCATGCCTCTGGCTGGGCTAATGGTCAGCCTCTCTAAAAAAATGAAGTAAAATTTGAACCATGTCCTTCCAAGAGCAAACATTACTGCTTTGTCATTCACATCCCAGGAAGACAACTGATTTTCTGCTATTTGTTCAGGAAAGTCTCCTATGAGAGAGCATCATCCCAAAGTTATATCTGAATGTCATGTTTCTTGTCTCTGTTATTACAGGCAATCTGACAGTCAGTGTTCTGCAAAGATCAGGATTTGATCTCTTCCTCTCATCCCATTTTTCTGTGTCTGTTCCATCCCCAAGTTCTTAACTGAAGTGGTGTGTGCCAATATCAATAAGTAGCACCCACAGTCACCATCACTAGTGAAAACTAGTCATTTCTGCTGAAGTAATTGTCACTAGTTGCTGATTTATGGACTAAGAGCCCAAGCAAAGAAAGTTATTAAGTGAATGACTCAGTTTAGATTGTACCTTGCACTCTTTCTGTGGAAATGCTTACTCATAATTACATCAAAACCATGAATTTTCAATAAGTTTTGCTTGGAACCTTTGACTTGTCAGTGTTTTTATTGACATCAGAATCAGTGTTGATGGGTAGATTTACCATTTAGCTCAACGTAAAAAGTTCTTATAACTTTAGAGAACTTTATGTTGTTTAATCAGAGAAGTCAGCCGACTCATGACAGAGGATTAATTGGAAATTACCAACAGCTACGTTCAAGTTGAATTCAGAGGGTCTTGGGGTCCAGCTCTGCTGTCTATCAGATCAGATGCTCAACTGCTCTTAAAGGTCCAAACTTCAAAACTACTTTACATTCCTGAGTGGAAAACACAAATATTCCCAGTGGACCTGAGGTCTGGTCGTGAAGGAAATGGTTAACACAAAGCTTTCATTTTAATTTTGTACAAAGAAGCTCTACAGGACTGACTTCTCTCCTGTGCAAATAGGAGTAGCAACCTGGTACTGGTTAGAGCAGCCCTTGGGCTATTCTTCCAAAACACAGGAAACACTGGAAGAAGGTGGAGAAAGAAAACCCAGGGATGGTATGGAGAGAGATCCCATGAGTCAAAAAAAGTGAAGAGAGAAGTTTAATATGTGATTACTGTCCCTCTCCATTTGATTGAAGTGACTATGTCTTGGGACCTGTGCCAAAATAATTTTGCTAGATTTGCTGCATGCAGATGTTCATGTGGAAGAAGCTTTATGATCCAGAATTAATTTTATATCCTGATCTCTCTCTCTTTCTTTCTTTTTTTTTTTTTTTTTTTCAGTTGCTGGTATTACCACAAAAAAAAAATCTTGACAGATTTCTAGGAAAGTGAAAGATATGATAGTAAATGAACTCATGTTTTCTGGTTAGAAAGGACTGGTCTACAGCATTTTCCCTTTCAAATTTTCAACTTTCCCTTCATATTTAACCTGGAGATAGGGATTCTTCATTCTCATTTACATAGGAGTAACATAAAGCAGAGGTCAACCTTTTTAAATACTGGGTGAACTACAGGTATGAAACAGTCTTAAAAGCATTGCACTGTCTCTGATCTTGAAAAATCTGACCTTGAGCACTGCTGAAAATGCAACTCGTCAAGTAGTGACTCGCCTAAAGGCTGGTAAACCAGAAGATAAAGAAGCGGTCTGGGCTGTGGGATCCCATGGTCTATCCTCCTGCTCAGCTGCAGCCTCTGCATGGGTGCGCCAGCAGACAGCAGCATCCATGACCCACAGCGAGCCCTTCACTGGGGATGCTGCGAGGGACTTGACCTTCTCCTTCCTCAGGCCAGCAGTTTCACCTTTGCTTATTAGAACACAAATTCCATTAGACGATTTACCAAGGTGGTATTAACTTTTCCAGACAACCTTTCACAACCCATCACAACACCTCAACCAGTGTTGTTGGGAGGGGAGTGTTGGGTGAAAGGCAGCATCGCTAGAAAATCCAAACTCTAGTGTATGTAGCTAAATTGATGTGAGGCTATCAGATTAAAAAAATGTCTTTTTTTCTATACACACAAACATACATGGCCAAAAATAATGAATGCTATTCATTTCTCTGACCAACTTCTTTTAACTATTTAACTACAAGGTTGTCCAGGGGCTAAAGGCAAGAAATTCCTGCATAAACACCTATGCAACTTGCCTGCATTTCATAAAGGCTGAAAACTGTTTTGTCAACAGTTAGCCTGAGATAAATGGGAGGCTGGAGTTTTAGATCATGTTACCAATCACTTGCTAACTGCAGCCAGTCCACTGAATTGTCATATTCCGGAGATTGCTTTCACATTCTTGTGAATTAGTGTAGCGTGCGTCAGCATTCCTTAAGAGGTATCTTTCAGCTCAGAAGCTTTCAGCATGTTATGAGCTCCATCCTCCCCTGAGCAGGAGTTCAGCAGATGCAGTACCATTTCTTTAGGGAAGAGAGTCATCAATCACAATCATGTCTTAGTCTCTCACTGGCAGAAACAGCGTGAGTGGTATCTATTGACTAGATTTTCTAGAAGAAATTTAGAAAATATATTTAAAGACTAAAAATATACACAAGAGTACAAAGTTTGATCTCTTCTTGAATCCTTTTTTTTTTCTCAGTTCAGATGTACCTGGATTGATTGTGTTGGGTTGTTTCAAGTATTGTTATGAAATAAGCTCCCTCAAATGTTCAAGGGTGAGATGCACAGCACCTAGCTTTAAATATCAGTAGTGTACACATCCACAGCTGAGCTAGTCTCCCTCAACTGCCTTTATTTTCAGGTTGAAAAAATAAAAGTAGTATCTGGGCATAATTTTTCACATCCTAAAGTAGCTGCAAAAATAAACCAACTGACTTAATTGCTTATCAATGGAGTCTAAGGAAACCAGCTCAGATGGAGAAGTCTATGTTAAAGATGCCCAAGATAGGTATTTATAGAGTAATAGAATCATAGAATCATTTAGGTTGGAAAAGACCTTTAAGATCATCAAGTCCAACTACTAACCTAGCACTCCCAAATCCACTGCTAAACCATGTCCCTAAGTGCCACATCTACACGTCTTTTAAATAGCCCACTTCCCTGGGCAGCCTGTTCCCATGCTTGACAACCCTTTAGGTGAAGAAAGTTTTCCTAATATCCAATCTAAGCCTCCCCTGCCACAACCTGAGTCTCTTTCCCCTCACCCTATTACTTATTACTTGGGGGAAGACACCAACATCCACTTGGCTACAACCTCCTTTCAGGCAGTTGGAGAGAGTGATAAGGTCTCCCCTCAGCCTCCTTTTTTCCAGACTAGACAACCCCAGTTCCTTCAGCTGCTCCTCATAAGACTTGTTCTCTAAAACCTTCATCAGCTTCATTGCCCTTCTTTGGCCATGCTCCAGCACCTCAACATCTTTCTTGTAGTGAGGGGCCCAAAACTGGACACAGTATTCGAGGTGTGACCTCACTGGTGCCGAGTACATGGGGACGATCCCTTCTCTAGTCCTGCTGGTCACACTATTTCTGACACAAGTCAGGATGCCATTGGCCTTTTTGGCCACCTGAGCACACTGCTGTCTCATATTCAGCTGCCTTTTGACCAACACCCCCAGTACCTTTTCCAGCAAGCAGCTTTCCAGCCACTCTTCCCCAAGCCTGTGGTGTTACAGGGGGTTGTTGTGACCCAAGTGCAGGACCCAGCACTGAGCCTGGTAGAATCTCACGCAATTGATCCAGACTGTCCAGATCTCTCTGCAGGGCCTTTGTACTCTCAAGCAGATCAACACTCCTGCCCAACCTGATGTCATCTGCAATTTTACTGAAGGTGCACACAATGCCCTTTTCCACGTCATTGATAAAGATATTAAACAGAACTGGCGCAGTACTGGGCCCTGGGAAACACCACTTGTGACTGGCCAGTACCGGAGATGCCTGCCTTGGAGACTGAGTGCTAGTTTCAGTTACACTGTGTTTAAATTTCCTGCTGTTGCTCCTGATCCCACTCAGGTGTCATCAGCCTCTGTTGTATGAGCTGTGGGCTCCTGATGGCTCTCTCGTCTCTCTCAGCTCCCCCTGAGGTTCCCCCAGTTCAGGAAACCCCCCTGTGCACTGTGGTAGAGTGCTCTGCTGCCAATCGTTCCAGCACCGAAGCTGCTCAACTCAACCACTCAACACCATCTTATACAAGGAAAAGTGTCCCTTCCCTTCCTAAACTCATTAAAATTATTGTGTGCAACATTTCTCGAGAAAGGCCCTTACTACAGGCAGTAGTGAGAAAATAATCTCATATTCTCTGGAAGCAGTGAGGTTAGACTGCACAAGAGAGATGGAGACTGAAAAAGTTGAAAAGTGCTGGAGAGAGACATAGAAATGAAGAACAAACCTGTCAGAACCTAATTCTGCAGCATCATAGTTACAACACTGTGAAAAAAAAAAAAGTTGAGGTTCCTAATAGCTGCTTCATGCATGCTGGAACATTTCAGTCTTCAAGCAAATGATCATCAGTGCAAAATGCCATAAGTGACATTGGAAGAAGACCTTGGAACAAGATCCAACGTGCTGCTTCCAAGAGAATGTCATGAACCCTGCACTAAGATCATGATTTTTCTTGCAGCTTGATCGCGCTGTTGCAGATGTTGTCCAACATCAGGAGGAAGGGCAGAGTATTCCTGTGCCAAATATCTTCTGGCCTGGATTCTACAGACAAATTTCCTAGGAGATGGAAGTATCAACAAGCTAAATTAGGAAATGAACACTTAAGTTTTCCAGTGCTTAGACGAGTGATCTAGCCTCAAGGTTATGATACACATGCAAGGGTGACTCTGCCAGTCACAAAATGGTAGTCATCAGTGTTTCTTCCAGGGTTCTTCCAGAGCCTGTTGATTCATGTCAGGAATGCTCTAATGATGCCTGACAGTCTGGCCTCTTCATGAGACCTAGGCAGAGGAGCAGCTCATTGTAGACTGCGAAGCTGTCTAGACACAAGCCAGTTTGGTTATACCCCATCTTGCCAGGAGAAAAGCAGCTCTGGGCAGGTGTAGTCTTAAATGCCTGGACAGCTTAAACCAAAGTAAGTGAGGTGAGGCTGAGTGACCCCTAGTGTCAGGAAGAAGATTTTAGGATGACAGTTTGGGAACATAAATTCCTTTCAGTCTCTCTGCCTGATTGACCGCATGGAGATGGACACTGGCATCCACTCTGCTGTGTACAATTGGACTGTCTCTGTCACCGGTGGCAACGTACTTATCTCAGCACTGCGTGATTTTGAAAAACCCAAGCCCTTGTGATTAGGCAAAACAGATACAGGGATCTTTTTGCCCACCCTTGCAGTAGAACCCAAGATAAACAAGATAATCTATCAGGAAACAGACAGATGCCACGTGTGTTTTGAAACTGGCCGATGGCCAAGAGATTACACAGGAGGAACCACAAAGGACTTCAACCCAAAGACTGTAGATAGACATGACCACCATCCATGTACATAAAGTCTCAGTGTCCTCTACAACTATACATGGGCAAGGACTGGAGGTTTTTGTATGGTGAAACATCAGCTTTAGTCTGCAGCTGCCCTTGGAGCAGTAACAACCCTTTCAATGCCATATTGTGAGAGTGTGCTCTGCTGCTGTTTGAAGTTCATGTGGATTTTTTGGGAGGCAGAAAGAGAGAAAAGTCTGCAGAGGGGTTTTATAGGGGTTAGAGTGGGTGCTGGCTGTCAATAAAGCCATTTAAAGGCATGTTTGCCTCTTAAAGAAGACATGTTTCACCTTCACCTTAGAACAGTTTCAACTCACCTTCCCAATGAAGAGGAGAAATCCCTAGTCCAACATCACAGTGCCATAAAGGAGTAAATGCAGGGTAAGTGGATTTTGTCAACCTCTAGGTTGAAAGTTCACTTTTATTTCTTGCACATGCTAAGTTGCCTGAGTTTTTTATGTCCCACATGTTTCTAGTTGTAGTGGAAGGGACTGTGACTGAGATCCGGGCCTGATGGACTGTGAATGAGAGCATGAGTGTGAGGAGAGAGAAGAAAAACTCCCAGCGGCTGCAAGCAGAGAGCTGGGGTCTGAGACCTGTCAGGATTAGATAGAAAGGTAAGAGGCATGGTTTCTGTGCTGAATCAATTTATTCCAATAAAGAGAAAAAATTCTAAAGAAATAAGAGTGACACTTTTATGCTTTGGAAAGGGCTTTCTACTTCACTGCTTGGTAAGCTGGGCCCTTTGACATGCCTGGTTGGTAACTGGGAAGACATGGCTGTGCCTAGACACAAGGGACGTCAGAGTTTGTTCCTCTCTTCACACTGGGGCTTCAGCATCTTTCACAGAAAGAAAAAGAGCTTTAAAAGAGTAGTAGCTTTGGATAGAATCTAGAAGCAAGGGAGAAAAAAATAGATAACAGAGCTAAGATCACCTCTCAAGAAATAGCTGCCTTTCCAGACACTGTGAAGAAACTATCAACATGGGCCTTTTCAACATAGCCCCTCAATATTTGCACATTAGGCTTAAAAGAAAAATATCCTAAATTAAGTAACAAATTTGCAATATCTTTCTCATATTACATCTTCCAGAACATGCAATCGTTAATTCCTCTGAAATACCGTGAAAAGGACATATTCATGACACAATGTTCTCTATCCACTATGTTTAACATTCCCTAAAAGGAAGCTTCATATTTGCAAATGGAGGTTTGACATTCTGGGCATTACAATTTTCAAGGGTTTTTTTTGTGGTTTTAAGGAGTTCAAGGATGAACAGAAAAGAAAGAAATGAAAAAAAAAAGAAAGGAAAGAAGCGTGTGATCATGATGAAATCACATGGTTCAAATAGCAGGTACATTTTGAAAATGACAAAAATTTTTATTAAAAAAAATTAAAATCTCAGAAGCTGGCAGCTCTTACCATGAAACTTAACTTCTTTTTGTTGACCAAACTAGGTTCTCCCATAGAGAAAGATGAAGCTTCAATAAATCAAAATAAAATTATAAACAAATGTAACGTTTAATACACAGTAACAATTCCTATTTCAAACACAGGGAAATATAGTACTGTTAATATAAAAACATTTAGTTAGAACAGGAGTTTTGCTTAGTTCTATTTCAGCTTTTTCCTGACAAAATAAAGTCCAAACTTCCACCATAAACTGTTTTAATGTTTGTAAAGAATTCAGGAGAGATCTTCCCTCTTCTGTTTCAAATGTTAATGTACAAGGTGGCAAAGCGAGAAAAGTTGACCTCACATTTGGCAAGTCTCAGCATATCTATCATTATCAAGACAAATTCTAGTTTTACAAAAAGAGAGATTTCCATCACCTATTTTAGGTGGCTAAGCAGAGTAACCCAATTAAACACAAAGAGACTGACTTCTGCCAGATTGTTTCCTGGATTTGTCTTGCTGGATGGCCAACAGAGTGTTAATACAAAGAGGGGAGGAAAGAGAGAGGGGACCGTTACAAAGGGAGGACGACCTTTCTGCATCAGTATGGATTTTAATGGTTTGAAGTGACATTGCAACTACCTAATCAACCTAGGCACTTTCAATGGGCAGGAGAATGGCACCTCTAGAGATCTTTGAACAAGATGTTCTAGAGATAACTTACACCGGAGCACCCAGCAGTACCTCCCTGTTCCCAGAATGGGGCACAGGACCGCATTGCATCCTGATCCAGCAGTGCACCACCCTTCTCCTTCCCAGGCCTGGTTTCCAAGAGAAAACTCTTCAGTAGGGTGCACAACTAACATCTGTGGCCAGGACCTGTTTGGAGCTGTCAAGAACTGGTATCCCAAGGTGTGAGAAACCCTTGGTGCAGAGGTGACAATGTTCCTGCTGCCAACTTCAGATATGGCTTGAAGAATACCCTGGTCAAACCCACTCTTGGAGGTCAAGAATGCCTGTTAGAAATTTTACTCACCTGTTGTCCACACTACCACATCAACTGTTTAAGGACTGTTGCAATGCAGTCAAAAGGCAGTTTATTTTGATGTAGGAAATCTGATGTAGGTTTGGTTGTCCACCTCCCCACCATGGGTTTCTCTCTTTCACCCTCTTCAGCCCAAACAGATAAAGTACCTCATCCCCTTCTCAGCAGGATTGCTTAAATCTCAAGAGAACCGTGCGAGTATCAGGCTGATACTCCTGCTGCTCGGGAGAGATGGTGCTGCTCCGTTTCTCCATCAGCACTGAACCATTCTTGAAGTAAAAAATCTTGTCCCAAATTGTCATTTCCCTAAAGGCTACAGTGCATGTGTGGAATTAACTATATATAATTAGATTATCCGCCATCATGGCCCTGGCAGGATGAAATATTTTGAGCATAAGTAAAACAGCTGTATTATGAGTTAGGAGTAAGGTAACATTTTACAGACTTTTACTCTACAACAAAGAAAGATAAGTGTGACATGAAAGTAAAAGTCTTTTATCTGTGTGTGTCTTTGAAAAGTCAGTCTACACAGACTCAAAGCATTTCTTAATCAGATTATGGGCCATATCCTGCTCCCAAAACAGTTAATAGCAAAGCTCTTATTGATTTCCTCAGGACAGAAACATGCCCTAAAGGAGTGCTCCACTTCTTCATAGACCTGCTTGTTGGAGAAACATTTGTAGTATTCACAAAGGAGAAGCGATTTCCTGGAAGCAGAAACTCCTACCTGCGCTTTTAACAACTCGGTCTATTTTAGGAACTGAAAAATTTCATCCAGCATTAGGATTACATTTTCAAAAATGTTTTGTTCATCTTTCTCATGCTGCTTCTACACCACCCATGAAGGAAGGGGAATTGTTTTTTGATTCAATGCTTCTGCGGATCGTTTTCCCCCCCTTCAGAACTTCTATTTTTCATCCTCTCTTATTAATTACTGGTCCTGAGCCCCTGGTAAGATGCATGATGGCAGGCAAATCAGGCAGGCATAGAGGTGATAGGCACTGGGAATGCCTGTCTACATCAGACAGCAGGACCATAGCCAGTGTTCATGTTGTTATATCATTCTCACAGTGTTACATGTTCTTTACTTCTTTTGTTCCCACAACTATTTCTTCAAGGTCATCCTTTATTTTAGAACTTCTGGTTTAGTTCTGTTTACATGTCCTCATCTTGTATTCAAGTCTTGCCTTTTCTTATGCGACAATCAGAAAGAGGCAATTGCTGCCTATATGTAAGTTATGTAATTTAAGTTACTTGTCAGGTTTTAGTCAACGAGCAACAGTAACAGAACTTACATCTCCTTAGCTAAAAAGCCCCTCATAATAGAGATGTGAATATTTCCTTGCAGAATGTGTGATTTTGGGCTCCTCCATTACTTAATGTAACGGCTGCTAAGCCGTTGTAAAAGGGGAGTGATTTCTCTGCATTTTAGTCCCCAGAGTCTGATAACTTGAGTGCTTTTGAGACACCTCACTGTGAACACTGAAAATCAGGAGTGATTTTCAAGCAAACCTTGGCCGCAGTGACTTGCACTCTGTGACCTATCTATTTGAGGGGTAAGGCTATGATTTTACAGAGTGTTTTGCCATCTTAGAATATAGATCATCTTCCAGCCTATGCAAAATGCAACTTTGTTAGCTGTTGCTTGCAACGCTGCCCATTCTCCAGCCCACCGTGACACAGGGGGACACTTCTCCCTTCCACTTGCATGACGATCTTTGCTGTTGCACTTTGGGCTGCCTTGAAAATATGTCAGTAGTTAATTTTAAATCTATTAATTCCCACAGCTCGACAGCGACAAACAAGTTTTCAAGGGCTTCCTGAGTACAAAATCTGGACTGAAATCTCTAGCTATATAAT
>NW_010118355.1:0-6522 GCF_000699245.1 Pterocles gutturalis | reverse complement strand
ACCTTTTGCAGACCTCACTGCTAGTCAGATAGAAACCACAGATTCTGCTTCTGTTGATAAACCCCCTACATTAAAGACTTCAACCTTCAACAATTTTCAATTCCAAGCAAAAAACCCTGGCAATTTTATTTCCCATGTGCTTCTCATTTTCCAAGAGAAATGCAATGTCCTCTCCCACTGCATATCAGTTTAACTCAGCCCACATCATCAGCAAAAACTTTCGGAAGCTCATTTTCCAGAAAGTTTGTTGCTTTACATTGTCTAGAAACAATTTCTTCCCTTGCATCTGTCCTGAAACTGTGTGTTAATTTAGTCTTGCAGTGTTAATTCATTATAATGTAGAAGCTTTATACAAATTGTTTTCAGGCTGCTGTTTCCACTCCACACCAGCAGCCTCCTCTTTGCGTTTGTATTGTAGAGTCTCTGAACTGACACAGATGGGAACCAGGACAGACACTACCGAAACTGAATTCTGTGATTGTCTCATACAGATCCCAGCCCTGTTCCCATTTTTTTAAAAGTATGTAACGCCTGTATTCCCCTAGTGCTTAAATATTCTGAGGACTTTTTGGGACTGTGTTAAGCTACATGACTAATGTAGGCCATGTAAAAATCCCATATGCCTTGTATGAAGTGCTGCCATAGAATGGGATCTGATAAGCACAAAGGACTGGGCAGTTGCTTTCAAGAGACCATTATGAAAAACTGAATTTTTCCTTTGAATCCTACCATTTCTAAACCTGAAGATGATTGATTTAGTGCTGCAAGGAGATGTCTCCACACAGTCAGGACTCCAAATCAGCCCTTGCTTGACAAAGGAGGGGGAACATCTCCAGTGGTTATGTAGGGGGAGATGAATAAAGGTAAATGTGTTTTACCTAGGATTTAGGCAATACAGAGTTTATTAGCTTCTCACTGACTAGCCTACAATCCCAGCTGGACAGGTATGTTCCCCTCCATTACCTAAGTAGACAAGTCTACCTTCACTGTAGTGCAATGGTTAGAGCACTTCTGAAGGGCGTAGTAAAGGTATGTTTTTTTTTCGATCTAAGCTTCTATTTCCCTAAGATATTAAACTTTATCTCTTTAGAGTGAGGTGCTCTGTACTCCCCATGTAAAGATGTCTAAAAAATTATTCACCTTTCTCTTGTCAAGAAAGCTTAAAAGAAAGAATTGGTCTTTGGTGATCAAGGGCTCGTTTGAATGGGAAGAGTCCTACACGTCAGTCTCCGTGTTGGAGCCTGGTTTTTGCATAATGTCTAGCGACTGTTACATATGAAATGACCAGAAATCACCTTTGCAATATGCATTAGCATCTCGGCTGCTTTCTGATCACAGACAAGCTATGTAAGTAGTAGGCCCTTAGATCATGTCCTTGTGTTGTTGCTCTTTGGATCTTGGAGGAGTATGCGTGTGGTGTTTTTTCAGGGTTTTGGTTGGGGTTTTTTGAGTTTGTTTTTTTTTTTTTTTTTTTTTTTCTTTTTCCTTTTATCTTTTTTCTGCAGGGACAGTTTCTAAAGAAGGATATACCAGCATACCACCCATCACTCAATCACACCATAGATTAGCCCATAAGTTTCCAAGTAGAGTCCTTTCTCAAATGATGTGTGTATGGATACAGAGGGGAGCAGTGCATCTGGTCTCCCATGTCCTAGACAAGTGGTCTGTCTCAGGACCTACTCTATTGTGGAGGGCACATAAGAGGTGTCCTTCCTTTTCTGTTTTAAATACTCTTTCCATTTAAAGCATTCAAGCTGGGAGTCTTGAAAAAAAATTAAAGCATCCCTTCTCAAGCATAAACAAAATGTCTGTTTTCATCCTAGCGGTTATGGCCTGAAATGCGCCACAGTCACTGCCTCGGTACTTTTATGTATCTGTATCCTGCAAAACATCTTGAATAGTGGTTGGGTTTGTGGAAATGGTGTAGAACTGCCTTCTTAAAACACTGATTGGCTTTTGAAACTTAAAAGATCTTATTTAACAACATTTTTTGAATGCTCCATCTTAGCTCCCATGGTGGTAAATTTGATTTGTTTCTCAATAGCTCATGTACTAAACAAAAAGAATGGAATTTTTGTGTCTTTCCTGTGTGTTCTGAAAGGTTTAAATTCCTTTCATGGATACATGAATGTACCTACAGTCAGAAATGTTAAAGGAGGAGACAAGAGAAGGTGTTTTATTGAGGGAGCAAGCTCATTTGTTTGACTATCTTTTTTATTATTGATGTATTTTAGAAAATCTACCCTTCTTAGACTCATTCCATTGTTGGTCAAACAAGACTTTTCCTGAGGGTGTTTCTGAGAGGCCATTTCCTTGGAATGTTTCGAGTCACATTTTGTCAGAGGCAGCGTGTGTCTCCCATCCATAACCCTCAGTACACTCAAGCTGGGCTGTAGGGAGCACTAAAGTGGCTACACTATGATCTGTAGGCATCTGACACTCTGAGGAAGGCGACTGACTTCTTTTCTCATGCGGCTCACTGAGCAAAGAGGATGGCGATGTGGGTTTTCTTTTTATCTTTTTTGCTGTTTGCTCAGACATGCATGTTTTTCCCTATTTCTGCAAATAAAGTCATTAAGTTAAAGAACAGCCCCTGAGAGGAGGCAGGGACGTAATTTTGATGACTTTTGTGGTCAGTTGTGCACTGGCATTGAAAGGAGTTGTCTGTGGAGCTGAGTATTTTGGGTGTTCTGACATTTGAGTTGTGATACGAGTTGAGGTAGATGCGGATGTTAGTGTCACTATCTCTGGTGATAATCTTGGTTTTGAGTGATTTTGTTGATAAGAGATGGGTGTCTTTGAGTAACCTTAGAACAAGCTTCATGTTAGGTTCATGTAATATTATATATGTTGGTATCTCTGATGCAGTTTTGAGAGAGAAATCCCGAATTGTGTGTTCTGAATAGTAAATTCACAAATAGTGATTACAGGACAGGATTTGCACTGATTGATCTCTGGCTTCTCTGGATGCCAGTTGGCAAACACAGTCCAAAACTTTTGCTTCTGGTCTGGTGCAGAAAAACATTCACATCAACAGAAGCTGGAAGGAGGTATTGGCCTGAAAGGTTTAGTGACTTTCAGCCTATTTTGATCTGTGTTGATGGTTTTATATTGCTTTCATTGTCTGCATTCCTGTAAAAGCAAAAAAGTCCACTTTGGGGTCACATTCTTCTTGCTTTATGTATTGTGGGTGGGATTTATCTTCACTAGCTTTAGCCATCTAAAGGTTAAGCATAAAAGTTCACTTTCTAGTCTGCAAAGAGAGGTACGCAGCTTGGGAAGACAATCCATGCCTCTTGTTTTAGGCTAAGATAAATGGTCCTGCTGATGTCCCACATCTTTTCTCCATTTACTGTGGTGGTAAACTGGTTCATGCAAACTGAAATTCAAATAGTCTACAGTGAGGTGACTGCAGCTGAACTAACACCTCTCAACTCCCTTTGCACAAGTATTTTAGGCATGACTTCTGCCACCTATTTATAGTATCTGTTTCAGAATAAGACGTCTGAATGAGATCCAGTCATGAGGACTGTCTCAGGTGGAGTTACTGACTTCAGGCTTCGACATTCACTCAGAGGAACCTTTTCCTAAATAACTAGCTTTTTTTTCTAATTAGTGATGGGAGAACTCAACTTGAACTTCTACATAAATATAAACAAAGATCACAAAGATACACCTACTCGGAGAAGTAAGACAATGCAATATCAGCCCAAGTGTGGATTATCTGCCAGAAGAGCTAGAGTACACACTAAAAAAGGTATTTTAGCCTTTTGTTAAACCTTTAAGGATCAGCTGGGCCATTACATTTTTACCATGTCAAAACCTCTCTGGAAAAAAAAAAAAAAACGAACCCAAAACATGGACTTTTTCAAATAAATATTGAAGTATTAATGGAACTGGTGTCTTATTACCACACATAAATTAATTTTATGGCAAGTACAGGAAATATACCACATATATTCTGTGCCAGACCACCCTTTAATCATAAATCCAGCTTCCTTCTAAACTACCTGGTAATACCAGGAAAATATTCCTTTCTGGTGAGATAGGCTGGCAAGACATGGAGTTAATATCAGCAGTTGAAATTAAATATTTCTTTTGTCTTTATTGAAAAATGTGCATTTTATTTTTTTTTTCTGTTTTACCAATTAAAACCCAATGTGTTGTCAATTCACTCCATCTAGTGTTTTGGTTTTATTATTTATTTTTTTCTGGTGTAAACGATTTTTAACTGCAAAAATAAAATAAAATTTCTCCAAGCCAATGTTTTCATATACAGAAAACACGGTACAAGAGCTTTTTTTTTAATATATATATATATCTGTTCCTGACTGTAATACTCTTTGAATCAAAGGTTAATATTTCAAGAACCTTGACAAACATTCACAGCACCAGACCCTTTTTCTGATCAAGGGATCCATTTTGAAAGTTTTAGTTAGGCATTTCAGCTCCAGTAATGGTAGTGGATATTTGGAAAAAATCCAACACTTTTCTCAAAGTACTTGAACGTGCATTCACATTTCTTTTTTTTTTTTTTTTCAGTAAGACTGCTTGCAGATGAGGCCTCTTCCCTCCCTTTTGAATGTAGCAATGAAAGGACTTCTCCCGTATGCAAACTAACAGGAAAACTTCCTTCACAGCAATATTTGTGAATATTATTGTTCCATTTACATCTATACAGCCACAGTACTCATCACTGCCAATTTTTTTTTTAAATTTTTTTAACGATAATGTGATGGCTAAAATAGCTTTCTGTTTGATTTTCCAAATAGTTGTGATTTACCTCCTTCAACTCTATCAACCACTTGTGGTGTAGTCTGGGATTTAAAGGGGGGCAATATGGGGCTGGACCCGGAGCTTTATTTTGTTCTTGTTTCTTTGTGATAAAGGGGAAGGGTTGTTTGCTTGGGATAGTTTGTTTGTTTGGTTTTTTAATTCTTATAAATAGAAGTCTTACTTTTTGTGTACATACTCCTGGTACCTTTAAAGCAACCATTACTTTTTAAATTTTTAGCAGAAAGGGGTGTTGCTTTGGTTATGTACGTGTACAACTAAGGAACAGTTGCCTTAAAAATCCATACAGAAGGAAAAACTGCAATCTTCCTTACCACACTCTCATCCTTTGACCCAGATCAGTAAACTCAAATTAACGAATTAATCTCCCAAAAAGGAAATCATATATTTACAATAGACAATTGAGGTTAGATCCTTTATAGTCTTCTCTTATTTTCTTATCTCTGCATTGTTTTTCCTTTAGACATGTGTCCATTGGAAAGTTTTAGCAAAGCTTTACGTTGGTAGAAGTCCCCAGAATAATCTGTCAATAGAATAATTAGTCTCACTTTACCCTCAAAAATATAAGTGTTACCTCACTTCAGAATTGCAGATATCAAAGTATGGAAAAGCCAAGTGACTTATCAGATCACCTAGCAGGTATTTTGCAGACTTATGTAAGATTTTAGAAGACTAGACTTTTATGTCAGCTCTTTGACCTGGGAGATTTAAGCTGATCTTTTGGGTTACTCAAACCATTATTTAAATGGCACAGTTCTCTACATCGATGTAAAATCTGCAGAACACAAAGCCAAGCTGTAAAGCATCATCTTGGCTGAATTTACAGCTTAAAAATATTAAAAGAACACAACAAAGCAAACATAAAGTGACATGTAAGAATTAATATCCAATGTCATATGTACAATATTATAAAATATCACTGTAGCTATAACTAGGATGAGAAAGAGATGATAGTGACATCTAACTAATAATGCTGTTTGACTTTGGATGGTGGAACTGCACAGGAGAGCTGCGGCATCCTGACCACAGGAAATCCATAACAGAGTTGGTGAGATGTTCAGAGCAGAGACCTTACAGAATGATTTAACTTTAGTAAGAAATTAAAAAGAAGGAAGTGAAGCCAATTGTCATTGACACAAACTTGGCCCTCTTGAATTCAACAGGCATTTTACTAATGATTTCTCTGTAGGGGTATTCACCTCCAGGATATAAGGGCAAACATTGGCAATGGGGGTTGGAGGAAAGAAATCAAAAAGATAATATGGAAAAGGGATGCAGACAAGCCAAGCAAGAGGAGAAGTGGAGATCTGTAGGGAAGTGAGCATGCCATCCTTGTTTTAAACAATAATTTCTCATACTCACAGTTGGAAAGAGGAGATTTGAGTGTGCTGTGGTACTCTAATTACTTTAAAATATGAGGCAAAAAAAAAAAGACTTAGTTTTTTTATTTCTTATATTTTCATTATTTGTAAGGGAAGTGAAGATGGGATTTATTCATTACTCTAATGTTTGGATCTGGCAATCATGCTGCAGGGCTTGGGTACAGAATTTGCATTGCGGATGCCTGTTCCCATGGGAAACCTGCTGAGTACTGAACTCATTTCAGAGGTCCTCATCGCTTTCAATAAGTCATCCAGCTTGGTGAGAACCACACTCAACGTGCTAGATTCTTTACAAACCATCCTTAAGTTTGTGTGTCCTTCAGGATTCTTGCCTCATATATATATA
>NW_010118354.1:13763-15093 GCF_000699245.1 Pterocles gutturalis | reverse complement strand
GGTGCGGCCTCCTCCCTCGGGCTGCGGGACACCCCGGGGGCGTCGGGTTGGTGCCTGACCTCGTCACTTCGTCTCCCTCCCCGCCATGGACTTGGTACCTCTTGCTGCTGGTTGCAGTTTATGTCTTCTTTCTTTAAAGCTGCTCTCCCTCTCCTCTCTCTAGGGTACAGCCAGTGCCATGCCATTGTGAAAAACCACTGTTCTGGCAGTAGCTCCTCGTGCGTGCTCTTAAAAGCATCTGTTTGAGACTTGAAATTGGCTGTTGCCAGCAAAGGAAGTGGAGTGATAAAGGTTATGTTGGCCTGTGTTCTTCCATCTCTCCTCCGTTAGTCTGAACCGTGCAGGCCTGCCCTGCTGGGGGCTTAACTGCCTCCCAGCCCTGCAATGGGCACACACAGTGGATGCGGAGTGTCTACCAGTGCAGAAACATGAGGTGATGTTTCCTTTTCATCCCCTGGGAAAGATGGGGATGCATTTTGTCGAGATGAGTAGAGGAGACATGACCAGACATAACTGATAATGAAAGCAAATGGTCTTCTCTTTGATGACTTTTAGTTTATTTTAAAATATGATGTGGAAAATCTTAAAAATACACCAAGTTCCTGACTATACTCGAGACTGCAAGTGCTAGAAGGGCAGTGGATCACTTGGCAGATGTGTTCCTACTTCCTTAAACTGTGCTGGTTTTGTGTCAATGCCTGTAGCACACCTGTTCTTGGTCTGCACTGTGCGATTGTGTTACACATGTTTGACCCTTACTAATTGCATATGCTGCATTGCTGCTCTCATATCAGATAAGGTGTCTATTGTAGGATCACCATTTTTTGTTGGGTTTTGTGGTTGGGTTTTGCCTTTTTTTTTTTTTTTTTTTTTTTTGTGTGTGTGTGAGACCTAACAATATGCATTGCTATTTGGGAAAACATTTCACAGTGTATTTTATATAATTATCTATCTATGCTTTCATTCAGCTGAACTATGTAAATACGAAGTTCATTCTCTATTTTTTACAAAGGTGCCACTGAATTCAAGGAGAAGTATTTACTGAAATGCTTAACATAGCAACATAGCAGCTGGGGGGGAAGAGGGATCATCAAATGAAATTATGAGGTGGCAGATTCAAAAGAAGGTACCTCTTCACAAAAAACAATTATATCTTGGAACTCGTTGCTACAGGATGTAAGGGATGTCAGAAGTTCAAAAAGCAATTAGGCACAATCATGGAAGAAAAATCCATGCAGGGGTGTTTGACACAAACACCTCTGATTCAGGAACTCTTTGAGGTGCAAATCCGCATCCTGCGGAAGCGTTTGGGGGAGCAGCCTCCCCTGTC
>NW_010118354.1:0-13753 GCF_000699245.1 Pterocles gutturalis | reverse complement strand
TCCTGTTGGCCCATCTAGGAGATAGAAGCTAGGACTGGACTAAAAGTGCTCCTGTTCTGACCCAGCACGGTCATCTCTGTGTTTAACTGTCATTTAATTCAACATGTTTTTTTCCACAATCTTCAGTCAATCATAGCTAGCAATTCTTGCAATAAACTTTTGTGATACATAAATGCTGTTTCCTTATGCTCTGTATATCTCTGTTCTTTCTTGGCTGTTGCTTTGACTGGGGGATGGAAGGTTGCTTTGCTGTGTGTTTGTATAATGCCGTATTATCACGCTAAGCGCTGGTCTGTGCCTGTATTTCCTAGGCAATTATTTGATATAAATAAATATTAATAATCTGTATTTCTGAAGATGGCCACAAGCCAAAATGTTTGCTGCTCGTGTAAACATCCTAAGTAAGGAACTGTGGAGCTCTGGTCCTCATGGCAGGCAGAAGTAGCCAGAGGGGCCATTTGAGAAAGCGTTTGAAATACCAACAATATCTGCCTAAAGAGTTACAAATTCTGTGATTTGGATCTGCAACACTTGTGTTTACTACCTAAGACCATGGGACCAGCCTTGCGAAGCCACTGACGCTGGAGGGTGAGATCAAGGGTGAGACATCAGTGTAGAGAACAGGCTTTGGGGGGTCCAGTCCCTGCCTCTGCCCCGAGCCACCCACTGTGCCCTCCCCAGTGCAGGCTGGTGCTGGCTGCGGCCCCATGGCTGGTCAGCACACGCAAGACGTGTTCTCTGGCTCTGTGGCCGTGCCTTTGGCAGAGAGGATGGGGTGTCTCTGAGGGCCTTGCAAGGGGTTGAGCAGGCACCTGCTGAGGACCATACACTGTTAGCAGGGTTGGAAATTGGAAATGGGGTCAGCTGGGCTTGGTCAGTGCCAGCCTGTTCTGTCTCTGCCTGAAATCCTCTGCCACAAGCCCACCACTGTCCCCAACAAGCCCCTGCAGTGCCACACACCCAGGTGGCTCCCATGGCAAGTCCATCCTTGGCACTGCATGGAGCAGGCACCTGTGAGATGCTCCATAGGCACCTCTGAAGTGTCTGGTGTAAGGACCTTGAGGGCTGCTCTGGCAAATCCTGATGCTTGTGGGTTTGGCTTTGCCATATCAATAAAATACCCTTCAGAAGCATTGGAAAGGATTGAGTTATTGAGGAGCACAGATGAGAGGTTGCCAGCAATGGATCTTTGAGCAGGACAAGTGTGGTTCCCAGGCTGGAGCGGTCTCACAGGACGAGTGGCGGGTTGTGCAGGCAGAGATGCTGCCAGGCCACCCCAAGCACCAGCTCTCTCAGTTTGTCCCTGCTGCACATTTCTAACACTGCTTTGTGCAAATGCTTTAATGCAAATGGAAGGAGATGCAGCAGAAGCTGCCCAACCACAAGGTGCAGCCTCTGAGTCAGTACAGTGCAATTTTTATTGGCATGGGAGTGAGACAGGCTCCTAAGTAAATTCTGATGCCATTGCTATCTTTAGGTTAGGGTGAACTTAAATAATTCCCATTCAGCCAGGGGAACGTGACTGCCAGGCTGACTGCAGAGTGCAGTAATGTCCGCTACCAGCAAGGAGTCACCTACAAAAGGTGGCTTGGGGATGGCCATTAAGATTTTTTTTTTTTTAAACTTGGGTATACCTTATCCATGTGAAGAAATATTTTTTATCAAATAAGCATTACTGGTGCACACACTGCTGTTATCATTAAACAAATATTGTATTTAGGGGGTATGGAAACAGGGTTATGAGGTATTTTTTACCAAACACAGCCATTAGCTGTTGACAAAAGAACACAGATTGCACCATACTGTAGGGCTAAAAGAATTGGTTCCCCTATTCTAATACATTCTGCAAATTTATTGTAAGATTTTTTTTACAGTGTAGTTATAATCTTCATGCAACACTTGTTTTCTTAAGTGCAGACTTTAAAGTACAGATATGCTTTACAGGCTTGGATTGTATTTGTAATTTCTAATGAAGTAAAAATGGCACTCTCTTATATGGAAGATTCTACAGAAAAAATATCTAAACATAAGTTCTCACGTAACTTTCCATAAGTATTGTCCACCCACTTTATAGCAGGTGGAGAGTGAAATCCCAAGCAGCATCAGCTGAATCACCTTAGGCTGACAGTCTCTTGACAATTTTATACCATAAATAAACAATCTCTTCACATTCTACTTTTCAAAAAATGTTATGAAGTCAGGAGCATGTCTTTTTAGATGTTACTAAACCTGATTTCTTTTCTGTAGTTGTGCATTGTTCATATCACTGCAGGTAAGTGAGGACAGGGAGTTCCTGAACATCTCTTCTAATGTTATGTGAAAATCAGATATGATGTACAAGCTTTTAAATTTCTCTTTAACATGTTCTTGACCTTTCATAAGCCAATATACCTGAATTATTGCAATGGATACACTTCATTAATTTTAATAGCAATTAAAAAAATAAAAATAACATCACAGACAATTTAAACACAACAATTCAACACTCTCTAACTAAATCTTCCAGCTAATAAAGCACAAAGAAGAAGTGACAGAAATGAAAATCTTCCAGTTGACCACTTCCCCCTTGGACAATTTCCAAAACAAATATTCAAGTCAGCGCTCCATTGCTTGAATCTTTTCACTAATATCCACAGCAATCTTCTTAGTGATGCTAAATCTCTCGTAAAGGTATGACAAGACATCCAGTGGTGAGTAATCCCTAAAACTGACGTATAATATTCCACCAAAAGAAGCTAAAACATTTACAGTTCTCACAAGCCACACCTTAGTGTCCTTTTTAATTTATTTTAATTCAGATGAAGTTAGCCTTAGTGAGACTGATTTATATGAAGTCATGACAGGAGTCTCCATCCTTATGGAAAAAAAAACCCAGTGTGAAATCTTGGTCCCATTGACTTCAATACCTAAACCAAATTTTCACTGCCAGCCTTTGACTCCCTTCTTGTGTGTCATCAAAAGAAACTGAGCAATTGTTCTCAAATACTAACAGGCAGGTGTGGTGGGCATGGATAATTTTTGTTTCAGACAGATTACATATATTTAGATACTTTTAGGAAGGAATGATAATGAAAAATATAACACACGTTGAATTACTGTGACTTAAAAACCAGAGGAGTTCACAGAGGAATATTCCAGCTTTAGAAAATGTCCGTGGTCTGCTAGCATAATTACCTCAAACCATCTGACTGCATCCAGTTTAACACATTCAAATCTGCTGATCCTCAAACCACTGGGTGGATTTGTTGGTGGTTACGTCTCATTACTTCTGATTTTCAACTACCTACAGAGAGAGGTAAATACCTGACACCTTCCAAAAGAGCTCTTCCATGTAAGCAACAGCCACCCTAATTATCAGTCGATGTCCTAGCTGAGGATGGAGGGAAGGCAGGGTTTGCCTTTGAAGCCATACATACAAGTGGCCCAGTGAAAAGTCTGGATGACCCTCTTGAGGGTATGAGATGTGGAGCAGGTCCTTGTCTCTTCAGGTGTCATTCCTGACACCCCACTCTCAGACTGGGATCTGGCCTGCTGGGTTAGCACACGGGGCAGATAACACCTGAACCTGAAGAGCTTCAGGAACAGCAGCCTTCACTCTGTTGCCTGCTGAGATGCCCATGCAAGACTGTCAGGGCAGAAGAGGCAAACGTGATGATAGCTTTCCTGTTAGCCACTTCCCAGTGCCCTGCCAGACCCCAGGCCCATCCTGGCTGGGTCTGCCCCCTCTGCCTACCCCAGGCAGTGGGGTGAGGGCAGCTGCTGGCGTCCCCTCTGCATCAGCCACATCTAGCCCCATGATGGTCTCTATAGGATGAGCCTAATCCTGTTTCCCGCTACAACCATTTTGGTACAAGTGAGAAATTAGAATTTTGTTACCATCTCAGTTTTCAGGTTTTTGGGTTTGACCTGAAGCTATGGAAAGCGTGGTTTTTGGTACCTCTCCAGGTTGCATCAGACACTGGTCAGACACTGGTCTCCTGGTCACTCCCACAGCTGTACGTTTAGGAAGGCCCGGTCCCTGAGCCTGTCTCCATCCAACCTAGGAAGATTTTGGCAAAAATACACAACTTAGAATGCATGCTAAGCAGGAACAATGCTAGGAAGGGCTTTACACTGAGTAAGCTCTGCATGACAAATACAAAATTAATGTCTGCTACGTCAACCACCCGTGGCCATAGTGCAAACAGTGGACAATAGGAGGGTGTGCAAGCCTGCCTTTGAGGGATGGCTTTAACCACAGGTAAGTGCGCTTTGCTTTAGTATTATCAGTGACATCTTGTGGTAATAGAAAGTAAATTCAATTTAAATCTTCTTAAAGGCTGTATCTGAGTTTAAACAGCTAATCCCAATTGAAGCATTTTACAAAGCTGTATTTCCCAAAGTGTATTTCTTTCTGACAAAACCATTTCATGACCGTGCTCCATGCCTGGAGCGAGGACTAACCAGGAGAGTGCCTGTCCACAGCATGGTACTTTTTGGTGTTGGGAAACACTGGAACCAAGGAAGCCACCAAAGCATTTGGTGTGTCTGAAAAGCAGCTGATGAACACCTCTTCATTATTACTGTCAGCTATAGATAGCTTTTGTAAGTTTTCCAAACTTTATAGCCCCTTCAAATCAATGAACATGGCAACCCTTCAACACTCAGTTTGATATACATAATTTGAATAATAAATATGACAAATTAAAAAGACTACCAGTGAGGGACCTAACACAAAAAACAGGACAATACAGAGGTGCTACAAAAAGCTCCATTGGTAACTGACGGGTTGGGGTTTGCACAAAAAGAAAGATTTGTCATTAATAGGATAGTTTAGCGTGCACTTGTTCTGTGCAAAGAGGCAGAGATGGGGGCAGAGATGGCTTTGGTGGAGGCTGACAGCAGTCCCCCAGCACCTCTGCAAGGGTCAGAGGACGACAGAGCCGGGCTCTGCCCAGCAGTGCCTGGCAGCAGGATGAGAGGCAATGGGCAGCAGTTGGAACAAGAGAGGTTCAGCCTGGGGTTAAGGAATCCCTTTCTCACCCTGAGGTCAGTCAGGTAGTGGATCACATCACCCAGAGAAGCTGTGAAGTCTATGTCCTTGGAGGTTTTCAGGACCTGACAGATTAAAGCCCTGAGTTAAGTGACAAGTGGGCTGGAGAGAGACACCACACACCCTACCAGAGCCACCGCGGGGGCTGCCAAGGAGAAGCAGAGCACTTACCTGGACCCTGTTTCTGCTCACCTCTGTGTTCCCAACCCGTTCTTGGGCTGGACTCTATTTCTGCAGGGAACAGCATTTCTCAACACTGTGGTTCTTAGCTGAAAGCAGCAGAACCAGTGCACATGGAGAATCACCTTCCTTAATTTTGCACTTAAAACAATTTTGTTTTAATACCTTCTGTGAGAAGTTCCTTTCTGGTTTTGCCCCAGTTTTGCATCAGAAACTTGTTTCATACAGGAG
The DNA here is from genome assembly GCF_000699245.1 of Pterocles gutturalis. Lineage (NCBI taxonomy): Eukaryota > Metazoa > Chordata > Aves > Pterocliformes > Pteroclidae > Pterocles > Pterocles gutturalis. The sequence goes on along the minus strand of NW_010118354.1, from coordinate 8,310 downwards.
ACATGTTTTGACAGCACTTCGGGACCAGCATCTCTCCTTTTCCTACTTGTACGGCCATGTGCCCTCCCCTTTCTTCTTGTGTGAAGGACAGAGAAGGCTGCCTGGCCAGAAAAGCACCTTTCTGACCCTGTGTGCACCTCTTTTGCTGCTCTTCTACAAAGCAAAGGCTGCAGGACTTTGTTGTGATTTTTAAACCTGACAATTCAGTAAGGCAAACATTATCCAATAAAAGAACACTAAAATGACTTCTGTGAAGACAAAAACAAAACTCAAAACCCAAAACCCAAAACCCAACTTAAAACATACACCAGGCATCTGTTCATGCTCTGATGCCATGTTCTCTGTAACGTCTGCTGCTCTTCTTGAAAATGGTTCCTAAAACGACATTTCACTCCACAGTCTTCTGAGGCCAGCATCTAGAACTTCAAGTTTCAGCTCATCTTGAGGAATAAACAGCTCTTGGGAGAGTTGACTTTTATAAGGCAAGTGCAAAAAAGGACACTGATAGCATATCAGGTATGCTGAAAATGTGTCTTTCTTTTCATAGCCTATTCCTCCTGAGAAGTGGTGGCAAAACAGAGACCTCTGGATCTATTAGGTTTGGAGAACGATGCTCTGTTTCAAGCCCTGCCACAAAGATCCTTAAGGTATCAGCACACCTGTAATAGCATGTGTTTGAGGCAGATGTTTAACATCTGGAATGAATTTTGTTTTTTGAGTGTTGTAATTTTGAACTTCTAGAAGGTGGTCCTGTAGAAAAACCCTGCAATTACATATTGAACCCTCTGCAGCTACCTATGTTTCCACAGATGTATTCCCATATGAAATTGAAGAGCTTAGCCCAGCAGCCCCAGTCTGTGACATGCCCAGTCCCTTCTTACACCTGTGGAGCTGTCTGCGTATTACAAAGGACTCGGAGACACGTGGCTAAAGCAAGGCTGCACAGCCAGTGCTAGATGTACCTGGGTAAGGGGAACCTGGAGAGGGATGGGGGCTTCCTCTCCAAAAGACCCCTGAATCCTGATTGCAAAAGTGGTTCAGGCTCTCAAGATGCTTTAGAAAAGGACACTTCTGTGTCTCTGGTTATTTGACCTATCGGCCCCATTGCTGAGGAGACACAGAAATGACAGTGGGCGTTTGGGTATGAGGCTGGGCCTCCAGAGAGGCTGCTGGTCCCCAGGGCATGGGGCTGGTACACGGCTGCTGTCTGCATATGGGTCTGTGCAGCCAGGGCTTGGGCGCTGCAGGGTGCCTGGCTCCTGCTCAACCTGTTGACTGTGGTTTTTTGAGCATTCAGGAAAAATGCAGTCCTGGATGTGTCAGGTGGAAGGAAATGGTTTTGAGTTTGCATTTGATAAGAAGTGTTCTACCCCTGTGGGTGATCTCCCCACCTCCCCCTGGGGTCCTCCTGATGCCCGCCCCTCCAGTTTGGCTCTGCACCCACGGGGGCCATGGGGAGGCCCCGGAGGTCTGCAGCTGCCGGTCCCTGCTCAGAGCCCCAGCAGCATCCCTCGGGTGTGTGTGGCAAGGAGAGGGGACAGAGGGAGACGGCGCTGGAGGCACTAGAGGGCAGGACAGCCCACAGCAATCTGCCTGCGGAGACACGCAGAAAGACACTGATGTCGCCTGTTGCACGTTGCACACTCTGCACTAGTGACACCTGTCTAGACTTTCCTCCTCTGATAAACCCCAAAGTCGTCGACCTTTTGCAAAGTCTGGTTGTACTTGTAACATGGGAGCCAACACTTGAGGTCACCCAATGCAGTCCACACTAAGATACTCACAGAATCACAGACCTTTAAAAATCATCTAGTCCAACACCCCTGCCATGTCCACATGTCCCCCTTAGTCCACACTAAAGGCTTTCCAACCGCAGCTGCTGTGTACTTCCATGCCATGTCTCAGCCCGAAGCTGAACTCTTCCCAAAAGTTCAGCAGAACTGTTTCAGCATCTCCTCTGAATCTTTTTTCTTCCTCTGATATTGGAGCAAAAAATACACTTCCCTGCCTGTATTTGGCCATTTTTCAGACCTTCCAGTATGTAACCCTTGTCACCTCCTTGCTATGGAGCCAGAGTTTGGTGTTTTAGCTTTGCACCAGCATCATGAGGTACCACAGCTGGGAGGCACGAGAAATGGTGCAGCAGAGCTCCAGCACACTTTGTGAGAGTGATGTGGAGGCTTTAGAACACAGACAGGCAGGATGCTGGACTTCTGCTTTGTGTTTTGTGGTTCCCATGGAAATCTCCCTGCAATTTGCAGGAGGAAAAAGAAAGTGGCAGAATCAAGCCCCTCAAAACCAGAAGTTAGTCTGGAGCAGATCTTCCAAAAAGTTTGTATCCGACATGGGCTCCAAAACACCTGGGGAAATTTTCAGAACTTAAATTCCTGGCTGCTTTGAAAACATGTCCAGGGACAATGTCCACCTGGAAATCCAGTCCCACAGCTCACTGGAAATGACAGGACACCCCATCTTGCTACTGCTTCACATTTGAAATCACATACACAGACACACACCCAAACTGCATGTAGAGCAGGCTGTATAAAACCATGGGTCCTGACAATTTTGCAAGCAGCTCTTGCCAGACAGGGCTGGGGACAAGAAAAAGATACAGGTGTGCCTCTTTTCCAAAGTGTACAAACCCTTCAAGACGCAGTTCCTGAGCTGTCATTGTGAAACATCCTGACATACGCCAATCCACAGCATTTGCAGTGCCTGAACTACACCGCAGCAGCTGGGGATATGATCCATGACATACCTTTACCTTGTTTGCTGGCACTAACAGAAACATCTGCCCAGGGATGACGTGAAATCCAGGCTTGGAAATAAACCCCAGGAGAGTCCCTCAAGAACAACTGGATGGCCGAACAAACCCACCCAGGTGCAGGGTGCCTGGCCCACGCTGCACTGTGCTGGCCATCAGCGCTGCAGGCAGCATTCCTCCCAGGCACAAAGCTCTCCTGGGGCCTAGTGCAAGACTCAGGTTCTCTCTGGTGCTAAATCTCTCTCCAAGCAGAGATCCACTGGGCTGCACAGGCACATCCCCCCCTCCCCGTTGTATGACACTCATTTGCTGTGGGGTCCCTGCCAAGGGCTGAGCAGATCACCCTTCCCAGCCCTCTGATCCATTCCACAGAGCTTCACACAGCAAATAGCACACAAGCAAGAGGCTGCGCATCTTTTTGGATAAAAGCTCAGAGGAAGAAGGATGACGGCGTTTGTCTTCCCAAGCTAGCGTTACTCGTGCTGGGGCCGTGTTTCCCACAGAGCGGGCGGACATCTGCCTGCCGATGGGAAGTAGTGAGTGAATTCCTCTTTTTGCTTTACTTGTGCACGCACAGCTTTTCCTTTTCTTGTTAAACTATCTTTATCTCTACCCATTAGGTTTGTTTTTTTTTTTTTAATCTTATTTTATTCTTCTGTCCTGATGAGGAGGGAGAGTGTGAAGGTGTCTGGGGGGGCGTCTGTCAGCCAGCCAAGATCAACCCACCAGTCCTTTTTGTTGCCACCCCGTGTGAGGCATGAGATAATGACAGTTTTGATCTGGGCATACTATAGCTGTGGTAGCTGTTAATTGGCAGGCTCCTGTGTGGGTCACAGAGCTTGCTTGATTTACTGTGTAACAGAGCCTAGGGCTTGTCATCGGCTGCTTTCAGCTCCTGCTCATTGCTGCAGTGCTTATCTCTGTGTTTAGCTGTGCCTGGGAACATTCTGATAAAAGCAGCAGCCTGTGCTTGGCCCTGGGATGGGTACCGCTCCTGTGCGGGGAGGGCTGGCCTGGGGAGAGGGATTGCACCTCCCTCTTCCCCTCCAGGATCGATGGGGATGCCTTTGTTGCATGGGCTCCCTCCCAAGGTCCTTGAACATCCTTATCTAAGCTGCTTGATTGGCGTCATCATCTTTTTGTCACGTGCCTGGAACCAGGTTTCGTTCTGACTTTAAGAGGAAACAGTTTGTTGATGAGGTGGCAAGGAAACGTGCTTTTAGGCCATCGATCCCTGGGTAGCAGGGTGTGTGGGAGGACTTGGGCAGGTGCCTGGGGTGGTTATCGCCTCCAGTAGCCTGGGATCTCACACCTCCACAGGCGTGTAATCCCCTTCCATTGGTGCACTACTTGACAGAAGGGTGCCTTGCCTCCCCCAGTGAACCCCAGTGGCTCTTACCACTGCACTGGGGCTTTCCTGGTGCCTCTCAAGCCTCTATTCAGCCCCATCAGAGGAACATGCTTGAGACAGGGACCCAAACCACATTTGGGAACGCCATGGATAAGGTAGAGACCCAAACCCCAGCTACAGTAATTGCCCCAGTAGTCAAAAAGAAGCAGTGGACACAGAGCTTGATGGATCCATACCATCAATTAGTACAGGAGAAGGGTCTGATCAGGAAGCTGGTCTTTCAGCAAGGAAGCAAGAGGAAGAAGTGAGAGAAGTCACCCCTGAGGCAGAAACTACCTAGTCCCTAACCTTGGGCAAACTTCAAGATATGCAGAAAGGTTACAGCCACCAGCCAGACAAGCAAATTGCTGCCACTACCACGGAAGAAGGCATCCAATATATAAGAGAATTAGCAGTGCTGGAAAGCCTTCTACAGTGGCCTGGATGACAGCCAGGTCTCCAAAGGTGTGGATGATGTCCTGCGTACAAGGCCATGTGGAGGAGGGTCGTCCAAAATGATATTATATTCCAGCCACCTGGCAACGATGGACTGACCAGGCTTCAATACACCAGCTGTAGAGAGAGTGTCCCACTGGCTCCGATATTTTAAAGAAAACCTGTGTCCCTCCTCATCCTCACAGGCCAGTGTCTCAGCCGTCAGGGGCACCCTGCAGAGCCAAACCCCGAGGGGAAGGGAGCTTAGGCACATGCTGTGTGTCACTCTCTGGTTCTTCCTGCATGACCAGGGGGAGGACATGAGGAAGTGGAGTGATGAGCCCGTCTCTAAGTTAGGAGCCCATGTATGCAAATGGAGGGGGAAGAGAGCTGCTAAGAAAGGGCCATTCAGGATGGCTGTCAGTTCAGCTGCTCTTGAGACTGTAGAAGGCAACCTGTGATTGTCCAGGTATAGAAGAAGGACTGAGAGCACCTCTCTTGATTTTGGTGAAGAGCCTTTCCTATCTGTGATATGATTTATCAGTTGGAGAGCCAAGGAGTGACAGGAAGACTCAACCACCCAGCCATAGTTTGCTTTCACATGGAGGGTTGTCCAATGCACCTGGAGCTGACCATACCAGAGATGGCAGCACAGTTGTACCATTTGTCATGAACTGATCCAGACTGCACAGAACAGGGCAAAGCCCCTGAACATCTGCAATACATCAGCAACATCATTGTGTGGGCAACACAGTGGAGAAAGTGTTTGAGAAAGGGAAAAGGATAATCCAGATCCTTCTGAAAGCTGGTTTCACCAATAAAAGAAAAAAGAAGTATCAAAGGACCTGCACGAGAGATCCAGTTCTTGGGAATAAAATGTCAGGATGGACATTGTCACATCCCTATGGATGTGGTCAGTAAGATAACAACTATGTCACCACCAGCTAACAAAAAGGAAACACAAGATTTTCTGGGTGTTCTGGGTTTCTGGGAATGGGCAAGAGGTTAGGAGGGGACACAGCCAGGACAGCTGACCCCAACTGACTGAAGGGATGTTCCCTACCACATGACGTCATGCTCAGCAATAAAAGCTCAGGGAAAGAAGGAGGAAGGGGGGGATGTTCATGGTTATGGCGTTTGTCTTCCCACGCAACCATTATGTGTGCTGAGGCCCTGCTTCCCACGGAGCGGCTGGACATCTGCCTGCCAATGGGAAGTAGTGAGTGAATTCCTCTTTTTGCTTTGCTTGCATGCGCAGCTTTTCCTTTTCTTATTAAAATGTCTTTGTCTCGACCCATGTGGTGTTTTTTCATCTTATTTTCTCCCTCTGTCCTGCTAAGGAGGGGGAGTGAGAAAGCACCTGGGGGGAGCATCTGGCAGCTGGCCAAGGTTAGCCCACCACACTCATGTGCACATATATATTTATGGGCTTTGTACATATGTTTATATACCTGAGCATACATGTGTACTCCCTGGGAGCTAATTTACTTGGTAACAGCAGACAGAGAAGACCAAGTCAGTTTTTCAGATGGTGAAAATAAATTTGAAATAAACTTCAGGCTGGAGAATTGCTATCAATTCCTTGAACTGATTATTTTTATTACTGTACTGCATAGGGGTCCTGGGGAGATAAGAGTGAGCAATGTTGACTGAATGTCAGTGAAATGCTGTCCCTGTCCCAGGGAAAACTCAGGCGCCGGCGCATGTCCTGCACCATTCAGGTGGTCCGAGTGGTGCTGTTAGGGACACCGGAGGGGTAACAGTCACCAGAAGGGATGGCAGCAGAGCCTGGGCCTCAGTGTGTACAAGACGTGGCAGATGGAGTGCAAAACCAAACGGGGTGGCTGGCAGCAGGGACTTCAGTAATGAAGCGTCACAGGAGCTTGCAGATTCCTCTCTGATTTTACTGGGCTATGTTCCAGAGTGCGTTTTCACTTTTTTTTTTCCTTAAGTGTCTGCAAATGAAAGCCTGCTAAGCTCTTGGATAAGTGTCTCTTTAACTTCTTAGTCTCTTATGCATTTCAAATAGCAATTTTTTATTATCTTAATTGGTGGCTGCCTGTTTTAATTAGGCATCACAGTTAATCTTGCATTGCTGACATGTGTGAGGCTTTGTGCAGAGCAAAACATGGGTTTTTTTTTTTAGCATAAGCACCAAAAGAAACATTAACTGTAAGAAATAAGAGGACCACATTTGCACGTCTGATTTTCATTTTCTTCCTTTTAGTTGCCACCTTCTGAAATTCTCCAGTATTTCACATGCAGATAGGTCCTGGCCAAGACATTGTGCGAGCTTAGAAAAATTTCGTCCCTTTGCAGTAATCCAGAAAACATTCTGATCTGAACAACAGTAGGTAGAAAGCAATGGTCTGTATTGATTCTCTAAAGGTCTCAAGCCATAATTTTATCTGTCAAACTTAAGCTAATATCAAATGCAAATATGTAAATGTAGAAATCAATCATTCCTGGTCACATTGTCTGGGAACATATTGCAACTTCCACAAAAGCTTGCCTGCGTTCATGTCCTGGAGGGTTTAACTGAGCCTTCACAATAGTTGCACTGATGATGCCAAACCTCGTGTAACTTCCTTGTTGATTTTTGCAGGCTGATAGAGGGTGTCACAGAGGAAACCTAGCACCTTGGAAAGAAGTTTTATTAATATTCTTGACAAGAGATGTGCTCAACAATAAAGCTGAAAAAATACAAGAGGAAAAAACCCAAACAAACCAAAAAAGTCCCCAGAACAACCTGGATCACACAGAGGCAGGAAAAGGAGGGGAACATTGGTAGAGATAGGGCTGATCCGCAGCGGCCGGCTGTGTGGAAGCATGGGAAGAGCCATTGTGGTCAGATGCAACTTTTACAGGCGTCTTTCAAGGGACCTGACTGGTTTTGAAAGGTGGTATATTTTGCTGGGGGGAGGGGTTGTTTGCTTGGGGTTTTATTTTTTGTTTGTTTTTGTTTTTTAAGGAGTGCATTGTGGACAAGCAGGAACATGATATTTCATCTCTCTCCTTCCACAAGGACAAACTGGAGCTCTTAATAACCAGCTGACATTTGAGAAGACACTTGTCCTTCTCATGGGGAAGAGCAGTGCCTATGCATTTTCCTAGCTAGAATACCATAATCTGAACTGCAAGAGGTATTGTCCCTTCTGGGGGCAATTCATCATTACTTGAAATGAATCTTTCAACTTATCTCTAGCTGCCAAGCAGCACAGCTCAGTGAGAGCAGGTCACTAGTAAAATATGATGGTTAAATACACCAAGTCCATGGAAGAAATAGACCACTTGGAGCTGATAAAGCTCCCCTGTGCTTGGGCAATTTATATTTCAATAAGAAAATGGAGTGTGTTGGATAGTAGAAAGTCAGTCCCAGAAGTTTAAAAGCTCTGTGCCCCAGTTAAAAGAGTAATTCCCCAAACCTGTGCCCAGGAGGCCACTGAGGATACATTTTACCCCCTATCCCTACTGTCCCTTGGCCCCATCCCTCATTTCTGCATGCCTGATGGACTCAAATTTGGGCTGCAAGTCCCCCAGCAACAGTCCTCGTTATTTCTTACCCCCTCCAGTGTCACATTCATACCTGTTGTATAATAATCCTGGTGGGGAGGGCTTGGCTGTGTCTTCGTAAGTCACTTTTCACACCATTTCTCCCTACCCCTATTGATTTTTGGCCCCCTTTCCCGGCTCTTCCAGCGCATCCTGCCGCTCCCCGCGG
>NW_010118353.1:0-23802 GCF_000699245.1 Pterocles gutturalis | reverse complement strand
CCCATGGCAGGGTGGTTGGAACTTGATGATCTTTAAGGTCCTTTCCAACCCAAAACATTCTGTGATTCTATGATTCTGTGATTCTTGATTTTTTTTTTTTTTTATGCTCTTAGCGACAGAGTCCAGTATGAAAGTACTCTGCAGGATCAGTGCATCAGTTGGTGGATTTTTGGTTTTGGTTTTTATTTTTACAGACACGAACTCCAAGCCCTGTAGTGGAGTGAGAAATGAGACAAGGTTATTTGTTTGAACAGTAATTGCAAAAATGCAAAAATGTTCTGTGGAGTACTATGCACATTGCAGAGATGCTACAGAACATACTTTAATCCCATTTCTTTAGGCTTTTCAGAGTAAAGTACAGCTGATCCTTCACTTTCACTCTTACTTTAAAATTGGGTAACAAAGATAAATTGTTCGCAGTCAGAGAGTGATGGTTGCTCTTGGAACAGCTACCTGGGGTGCGAGTTGAACTGTGAAGGTGTGCAGTGTCAGCCTGAACTTAAGTGACTTCAAGGATTTATCCGGAGACGTTCAGTGTGTCAATAGGTGGAGTGAACCAAACACACTGACCCTGCTTGCTCCTGCTCTGTGTGAATTTTCTGTAGGAGGGAAGCAGCAGAGGCTTTTACAGACGGTGCTGTGAGTGATACAGCATGCAGACTCAGCCGTTCACTTGAAATCTCTCCAGCAGCTTGCGGTGCTCCTACCAGTTGCTAGGTGCAGATTCAGGGAGGCTTTTCTGTTTTGACTGGAGAATCCACTCACATTGCCAGGATTTCCAGATTAGTTTTCTCATATGGTCTGGCAGTTGGTACTTTGCAGCCACCAGAATGGGAAAGACTTCATCAGGAATCGTCAGTCCCCAAACCAAACGATGCTGCTGGCTCACGGGCATTAAAGCAAGAAGAGTGGCACATCTAAGTGAAAAATGTGCAATAACATACATAGTTTCAGGACAATGTATTCAGGGCAATTCTGGTTTTTTTTTTTGTGCATGGATTACATGCACCAAATAAGTATCAATTTTCATCCTGTAGCTTCTTGAGAATTAAAGGCTGGTTTGTATCTTGCCCAGAAGAGTTTATGGTGCAGTTTTAGAGAAAACACAATAAGGGAATGCTATATTCATGTTGTGATGATGAGACTGCACAAAGTAACTCATGTAGTTGGCTTGAGTTTTAACTTAAGTGAAGGGGGGAAAAATACTACTGTAGAAGAAGAAATTCCAGGAGCTAGGTGCTCATATGTGTGGGGAAGAGAACAAGACTCCAGTAGTGTAGAGATTTCAGCAGTTATGTGGTGCATTGCAGAGAAGATGGCAGAATTAACTCCACCCTTCCATTGTTTGCATCTGGTTTTTGTCTTATTCTGGTATTTAGAAACTCTGTCCAGTGAAAGAAGACATGGCTCATAAATCTTTGATTCCAGCTGCTAATTTTTACTACTTCAGTCTGTTTTCCTCCTTATTTTTAACTTCACGTTTGCTTCAAGGTGTCAAGAGGCGAGCACTTTTGTAGTTCGGTTTGTGTAAATAACTTGCCACCTCCCTGCTCTGTTAGAGGTTTGTGCAGCTTGTTAATGTAGCAAGAACCACAGGGGGTTGGGTTGAATAGGGGTGGGAGGCAAAATATGAATTGCAATTCTGCCCTGCAGACCCATTGGTTTTTATTTCTACTCTTGCCTTTCAGCAACTCTTAGATTACTGCCCTCTCCATTGTGGATGAAGATATCAATACAGGGGCTAAACCCAGACTCTTGCAATACCTTTCTGAGGCCAGCGTCTAACTCGCCACTTCTTCTCTTTTTCGTTACCCTTTATCTTCACTCCTCCAGACAGTTTTCAGTCCTTTTTGCAATGCGTGTATTCATGGCACTTCCAAGTTATGATTTCTACTTCATTTTTTTGACGGTGGGACGATGCACCATTTTGGATACACAACGGAAAACTAGATCTGTTGGTACACATCATTCTCTGGTTAGCTGATTGCTGTAATTATTTCACAGAGAATGTTCAAATAATTGTTATAGATTCATAGTAACCATTGCTTACTTTTGTCTCATTGAATTTTCTTTTCCCCCAAGATCCTTTTTTGGATCCTCATTTTGATGATGATCCGGAGTTAGTGTTTAGCCAGTGATTACCAGAAGTACTGTGTTTGAAAGTTTCCTGCTATATTTTTGGTATGGTGGGGTTTTTTCTTTTTTTTTTTTTTTTTTTTTCTTTCCATAGCATTTTATAGTTTAATGTCTCAGTGTATTATCTTGACTCACTTGTTATAATTTTGTTGCTCTTGCTAACATACTCTCTGCACAGGGTAATGTGTATATCTGTGTGTTTGTGTACATCCTGTAACTTACCTGTAATGGTCTGTATAGTTGTAAGGCTTTTACAGCATCCTAATTGTTTATATGTCTTTGTTTTACTAACTGCAATTTATAATGATCAAGTTTTATAACAACCAGGTCGTACCTTAGAAACTTCCGTTTCTTCACCATCTTGCTCATTACCTACTCTTACCAATTTAATTTCTTTCCATTGATTTTAAAATCAGAAAAATCTTTATATTCATGGTCCACTAGGCTGACCCTTCTCAACTCATATTACTTTTTTTCCTATCTTTCCCAAAGCCTTAATGGAATTTACGTATTTTTAAATTGAGATCCAGCACTTTCAGTCTTTATAGCACAGATTTTTGCCCATTCTTTGCATTTGCACTGTTACATGAAATCCTGAATGGTGCTGGGGTGGTTCAAGAATAATGGAAATATTTCTGTGTCCTGCAGGGGTTTTCGTATAGCATGAGAAAACAAATAATTTTTGAAAACCAAACCTCCCTTCCTCCATAGATGAATTTCCTGTTAAAACTCTTAGCATCACTGATATACTTTTCTGCATGAATATTCACATTTTAAAATTTTTTGTTGTTGTTGTGCTAGAATTTATTTGGAAGTCATGTCTTTTTTGCAGGGAATGATACATAGTTTTTGGTCATGTGGTGATAAATAGTTCAGTGGCTATCTCATGTCCTGAAAAGACACAATGATAGACACAGAGATACACAGTGAATATTTTTGTATTCATAGCTCCAACATCTGTCTTTACAGATTTTTTTTTCTCTTTTAATGTTTGTGCTGTTGTTGCTTGTGATCAGAGCTATCACTGTAGTATAAATAAAATAATTTGTAATAAAATTTGTATTTTCTTTTCAGTTTTTCCATATATAGCCAGTATTCTGGAAATGGAAGAACTTTTGTTACATCTAATAGATTTCCATTAGCTTGCTTTTAAGAGCTCTAGCTAGCTGTATCTGTTATTGCTTAGGAAATAAAAGGGAAGATGCAGATGTGGATAGAGGTGCCTTCCCCTTCTTTCTTTTCACCACCATCCACAAGTGGAGCTTTTGGTAATTTTGAGGGCACTAATTTCACATAGTGATTTTGGTGTCCTCCTGCTTAGCCAAGCTGTGCTTCAGTGGTGCTCCAAGAAAGATGAAAACTCTACCAGGTGCTGGCAGGTGTGGCCCAAGAGGTAATATATTCTTTTGATGTCCAGGCAGGTTGCTAATTATGCCTGTGATGTCCTCGTCCCTCTCCTGCCCCAAACGAACCTCTCTGGTTCTCTTACTTGCTGCCTGTCTCGGTAGTAGTAGTGTTATTTGTATTACCATTTTTCTCTATGAAGCAAACCTCTTTGCTCTCAGTCTTGGCCACACAGGTGATCTGTTGAGGAGGGAACTTATTGTTTTTGTTCACTGCCTCAAAGTGGATTTTTTCTTCCTCTCCTAGTTTCTGGGTTTTTTTTTTTTTTTAACAACAAGCAAGTTGGCACGGTGGCATGTAAATCCTTTTAAAATTCCTAATTCTCTGACTTGACAGTACTCAGAGAAGACAAAAAGAGCTATATTCATGGTGAATCCACAGAGCTGGTTTGTGCCCTACATAATGTTTGGCACTTCTCTGAGAGAAGCAGAAGGAATTGCATTTTTTAACCTCTCTCTGCCTCCTCTGTCCCCAGAGGATTCACTGCTTATGCAGAAAACAAAATGTTTGCTGGAGGAGGATTCTGAGTGTTATATTCTGCAGGCTGAATGATGGAGAAAGGTTATGAATCCAGGGGGAAGCCAGTTTAATGAATTCTGTTTTCCTATTGTGTCCATACAGATTTGATATGATTTTGTAATTAAAATTGGATCTGCTTTTACAGAATAATGTTTTTCTCATTTTGAACTATGTAGCCTTTCTCATGCATTCCTGAAATAGAACAGCTAAATGTATGCTTAAAAAAGGAGGGAAGTAAAAGAGAAAGTACTGTCCTCCCAGAGGTGCACTGGGATTCCTGTAGCAGTATTTCTTTGCAGAAATATCATGAGTTTTTTTTTGCTGAGAGAGAGAGGTTTCTGCTTTATGAACAAGATAATTGTATATTTCTGTTCAAAGTAAACATCATTCTGACACGTTTCATGACCTCAGGATATTTTATGCACTCGCTGGAATAAACAACACACAGGGCTCTCCCAGGCACTTAGTCAATGGATAATGTTGTGCCTGCTTTTACACATCTTTCAGCTAAATCAGAGATCAAAACTGAACTGCAGCACTTGAGGGCATGTGGGGAGGAGTTTTGACACTCTGGAGGAAAGTGAGTCTGTAAAGCCTTAATGATTGCTCCTTCATCTATGCAGATTCGCTTTAACAGGTGCCAGATCTTCTGTAATATTGATGACATCCTTTACCTTGTTAATAGCCAAACATAACAGAGCATATGCAGGTAGTCTAATTTTGTTCTTTATGTAGAGAGACCGCAAATGGTGAAGTCTGCATAGGACGTGAACTATGACTGCAAATTTGGCATGTAACATGCTTTCTGTTAAGTGAATGAAAAATCTTTAAAACTGTGGGTTTTGTGCATTGGGCACATCCCATGGCTTAGTTGGCATGAAAAATTTTATTAAGCAAATTCTGGAACAGTTCCCTGCCAGTGAGGCAATTAATGAAATGTTGCAAGATATAAAGGTAAAGTCATATGTTGAGCAACTGCCTTTATCCCCAGGAGAGTGTGAGAGTGTGTGGAAGCGCAAATTGCCTGTTGCTTTCCATCCATCTTGGCCTGTGTGGTCTGGAGTTTTGGTGAAGAGTTTTGCAGTTAGATCACAGCAGTGGCTGGTAAAAAATTAAACAGGGGTAATAGGAATGTTTAGCCAGACTGAGCAGTAGCGGAGTTCAGGTTTACTGATTTACAATATGGGATCAAAAATGCCCGAATTTGGGCTGCAGTGACCCACAGTCAGTCAGGGCTGCTCCTGGGAAACGGGCTGGCTGATGTGGTCCAGTCCCTCAGAGAAAGAAGAGATGCTTTCCATGACTTTTTGTGGTCATAGGGAATCATTCATCCCCAAATGTAATTTTTAGTGTTCCTGTGGGGCATGCTGAGAGGTATATATCTGTATTTTAAGGATAAAAGCTGCTGCTGAAGGAGAGGCTGTAATGGAAGCTGTTTAATTTGGAACACTGTGCAAGAATGACTACAAACTTCACAAATCCGGGATAGAAACACTAATGCTCTCCCCTCTGTACATGTAGATACATTCGTGTGGAAACCTCTTCCCTGAGATTCGTAAGAAGCATTTAGTTCTTCAGGTGTGGGATGGAATGTCTTGCACTGAACTGGAACTTGTCTTCTGCAGAGCTCATGAATGAGAATATGCTTTGCTACATGTAGTGTGGAAAAATGAATTATCATTCATATTTATTCTCTGCCTCCTGAGGCTCTCCTGCTTTGCAGAGAGAGGAGATGGAGCTTGCAGTGATCGCCGCATAGCTGCAACACTCTTGCCGCGTTTGCAGGTCACTGTGTTCCTCCAAAGTGCTCAGGAGAGAAGTAGCCATCCAGGCTGTCTCTACATTGTAACTACTCCAGACCACGACGGGGGGATTAATTGATAAATGTCTTTTTCTGCTGGGTGAGATAGATATTGCGCCCCAGAGGGATGTTAAGCATTAAGGTTTCCTGTGTCTTGTGATTGTCACAAGCAGAGGTATTGCCCTGTGCACAGGGGTGTTACTGCCAGACCTCAGGTACTCCAGGTCATCTGAAGCATTATGTTTTTCTGTATTATTTACAAGATTGCTATTCAGAAGTACAAACAGAGGGCACAGCACAGGAAGCGTTCAGAATTTCCAAAAATCACACCATGTGCCTTTCAGAGGCTTATAACTTGGCAAAGGCAGAATCATGTTTCTTTCAAAGCCTATTGTTCCTCAATGCTAGCATTGTCACAGATTTTCAGTGTACCCTTTTCTGCTTTCTTGCGAAAGGAACTGATAATACTTTTTCTCCATGCTAGTTATTAGTTTTTCTCTACCTATTACCGTTTTATTTTTGCACGATTTGTCATTTTTAAATGATAAAGGTGTGTCTTCAAGTTTGGGCGACTTTCATTAAGAATCTTTCTTATTTTGTTTCTGTAATTTAAAAAAACCCCACAGCAAACAACCAAAACTCAGATGCTTCAGTTGTCTCAGTATATCTGATGAATGCAAGGAGTTCAGAGCCACTATGCAAACAGCTGCTTGCCACAGAGAGCGAAACATGTGGAGTGCATTTCCACGGGTGGTGGTAGCAGTGTTTACTGCATTATCACAACAGCGGCTCAGAGCCTGAGGCATGGATAAGGACCCCATTTTGCTGTGCAGACACAAAGTAAGGTACACTTCCTAGTCATGTCTGAGGACACAGACATCCAGTGGAATAGTATATTAAGTAAATAAAACAGCTTGTTGCCACTTAGATGAGAAGTTGTACTTGAATCTGCACGTGCCCTTGGTACATGGCAACCAGAAGTGAAAACATAATTGTCTGAAGCCTTTCTGCCAATGCATTTTAATTTATTGCAGTTGGGCAGTGTTCACCAAGGCAGGCAATAATCGATTAAATCTTCAGATGCAGCTGAGCTATATTCTGTGCCCACATCTTTAAAATAAGACTGTTGCCTAGGTGGGCACAGGCAGACAGAGAAACACCACTGGGCAGCGTGATGTAGTGATCTCCGCACATTGTCATCTTTGCCAAGAAAAGACGGGCTTAGAAGATTACAATGGAGGGTATTTTGTGGTCCCTCCTTCCTGACAGAAGGGCTGACTTGTAAAGAAATGCAGAGTTGTTTGTTCTGGAAGTTTAAGAAGATGGTGGGAGCTGAGAGGGCAGGTGATTGCTCCCTCTCTCAGTCAGCAGGACGGAGACACAGAGGCATAAAGTGAGAGGGTCCTGATAGGCGGGGGTGAATTACAACTGGGAAAGGATAGATGAAGAGTAGCTGGTGGAAATGATGAAGTCAGTGGAGGAATGCACAAAGGGATATGCTGAAGCAGTAGACCAGGGAAGAGATCTTTGCATTGTTGTTTGAAAAGATCCCAGGGGAGCGAAATGGCATTTGGCAGGCCAAAGGGTACGATGTTGGGATGGTCTAGTCACAAAATGATGGTAACGAAAGAATGTCTTGCTTTGTATACCCATGTCTGCTTAGGGGTTAGGAGGAGTAGTTATTATTTGTAATAAGAATACGATTTTAGGAAACAAAGTAGGTGTGTGATAGGAGATCATCAGCTTTGTCATACTTCAAAATTAATTGAGCAAGTAAGAGCTTTTTAAAAGCCTTCTTTGACAGGCCAAGGATGCATGGGCTGTGAAGCTGGTTGTACCGTGTGCTAGGTGTGCTTCCAAGTAGGTAATAAATCTCCGGACACTTAGCAGTAGAACTCCATTTTCAATTAATAAATGATATTTTAATACTTCTTTGTTTTGAATTTGGCATGGAGAATCCTGAATGACATGCTACTGCCCAGTTGTGTGCTGGCAGGGTCACAGTCTTCTGGATGATACCATCTAGATTTAGACTTGCCCTGTTTTGGGGATTGTCCATAATGTTATCTACAGACTTGAAAGGTGAGTCTCAGCTCCACTGAGCTCTTCAACTTCTACAGAATTGCTGTACTTTTATCCAACAAATTATGTGGACTCTGACCTTGAATGGTATTATTTTCAATATGATATGCAGCTTTTAATATTTCAAAAAATATTACACTCTTTAACAGTAAAAAACAGCTGGCATTTCAACGTGGAAGTTTTAGTGTGAAAAATGAAGCAGTTTTAACAAGATGTTGGGGAACATTGCAGTAGGGTAGAAGTGCTGGTGAGCTGCTTATTGTCTTCCAGTGTAGTCTGCTGCTGTGGAGAAGAAAGTTGAGTCACCAGGGAAAATGAAAATCCATTTAGAAAAAATAATGTAAATGTTTCTGTTGATGTGTATGAGTTATTTGTCTAGATTAAGTTGAATTAGACTAGAGTAATTTACTAAACTAGGGTAGTTAAAATTAGACTAGATAACAGCCTTTTGACATGAAGCAACTAGCGTAAATGTTAGTGCTGAAAGAATGCAATGTAGGGAGTGTCTGTTAGAAAATTAATAAGTTAAAGAACTTAAATACTTGTAAATTAATGTTTCACAGTTGGTTTTTAAAGGATTGTTTAATGTGATTAAGGATTATGTCATGAAGAATGCCAGCAGACTGTGACTGACTGACCAAAAAAGTGAAGGAAAACCAGTTGTATGCTTACTCCATTTTTCATGAACTACTCAGAGGTATTATGGGTAATGGTTAATATGGCACACCTGAATTATGAGAGTGATTTTCTTATTTGCAACAGATTTCCCTTTAACTTTATTGGATAATCAGAAGTGAATGGAAGTGTACATAGTGCTCTGCTTACTGTTGATGCCAGAGATGTAGGACTGGGATATGCAAATGCACATACCTTTCATTATATCTAAACTTTAGAGTACTTAAAATGGTTTTTTTTTGATCAGTTATAACTAGAGTATATGGCAGATCACATGTTTGTTGACTGCAAAATATGCATTGAACTAATGCCTTTGAATATGAAGGGACAGAAATTCAAGTATTTTAAAATGCATTGGCGTTGGTTACGTTAGCATGTAACTAGTTGGATGGATCCATACTTGTTCAACTCCTGGCAGGGTGGATTTGGAGGGAAGTTAGAAATTATGTGTACTGCTTTACAGGTAATCTATGTTACTGTGGGAACAGGGTTATAATTTACATCAGCTTTAGGCTAAACTGCACCATGAATAAATAATACACAAATCTCACACATTTTTTAAAAATTTAGATTAAGGTGTGTACAACTCTTATTTGTTTAACCAGGTAGTGACATCGGTTAGAAACAGATTTTTATTTCGAAATATCCTGCAGGAAATGGGTCATTTTTCAGGTGTAAAGCACTTCAAAAGCTCAGGGTGAACAAAGTGTGAAGTTTATATACAGAAATTTTAGTTTGAAGAAATGGCTAGCTCTTTTTCAAGAAACCCTTCAAAGTGTGTTAAAGTGAGTGGAACTAACTGAGGGGTCCTAATGCAGTCAGTGGAATCAATACAGTTGAGGCTATACATGAGGTTATACATGAGTCATCATGCTTGGAATCTGGAACTGCACATGCACAGTACATAAAAGTATTTGCTCTCAAATACGTGCGCTTTCTTGTAATTTTGTTAGGCTTATACTGACCAGGAGCATTTTCTTGCAGGCATGACTTTATCTTGGGTTTTAAATATACTGCCAGTGGTTTCCCAGCTTGCTCTTTTGAAGTTAACAGACAAGATGTGTGAAAGATTGCATCTGGCTCTGCTGGTGTAGATGTACTGGCAGTCTTGGATTTTGGGCAAGAACAGTAGCTGCTGGTTTAAGTGTTACAGCTATTACCTTCAGTTCTGTTTTTCCAAAAGACTGAGGATGCACTACCAAAATCACATAAGGATTACAATCAGCTTTGAAAGTTAGTTTTATGTAACAACCCTGAGGTCTTATCAGAGCAAATAAATAATTTGTATGAGGCTACATAGTTTTCATGAAGAGAGTCTTTTGCAAGTACTCAAAATGCTGAGGTTGTTTGCTTTGTTTACTATAATAAAGCTGATTTTATGCCTGATGCAAGCAGATAATGAACTGAAGTTTGCTGTGGTGATGTTGCTAGGTCTGTCTGTGGTTTTTGAGTTGCAATCAAGGAAAAATGGAAAGTTACAAACCACCCATTGTCATAAGAACCCACTCATCCATGTTTTGCTTAATTTTCTCTGCACAAAATGTTAATGATTAGATAATGTAATGTATAGTGGAATATAAAATTTAACATGTTTAATGGTACCAAACAAAAAAATTCCAAAATTACAAACCTTACAGAGGTTGACTTCTTTGTAATAGTATTTCTTTATCTGTTACTTACAATAGCTTTTCCCTGAACAATCATACAGATTGTTCACCTCATTGACTTGTACAAACTTCAGAAACTGGTGAGAACTGGAGAAAGAAGGCTTTTCTCCTCTTTAGCACTGTGAAATGAAATGATAACAAAAAGATACAAGTTCAGAAACGTACATGAAAGTAGTACCGTAAACAGTCCATATCTCCAACTATGCATATGGTTTTCCTCGTTTTGGTAAGGTGTTTTTACATTTAAAACATTAAAGTCACTTTCTGGATTCCCTTCCAATCCATCATTTAGTTTTAATTAGTAGACATTTATTTTGTTTACTTTTTAGTTGAATTCTGGTGCTCATCCCGTTAGAACAGAACACAAATGGAAACAGAGTATTGAACTCAGCTTGGAGACACTTTATTGCTTAAATAATTATGTATATATATGTATGAGTATGTATACTCAATACAGTGGCACAGTTATGTTGGTTAACATTTTCAAGGATTATCAATTAAAGACAATTAATGTAAAGAAAAAAAAGTGCAAACATGAAAATCGAATTGTTGATTTTGTGTGTCAGTAGTTTCCTGGTTTCTATTGTAAATCCAGCGCACTTGTGCAATGGTTTTCAATGTAAATAATGGCTGCAGTGCCAGTTTGGTTTCAGGTTTTACTGCCAAAAATATGCGAGCAAAAATCCCAGCTGGTTTAAAACTGAAGGTCCTTCCCTGCTACTGTAAAGTGTGCCTGACGAGGAATTTTTGTAAACGTTTCCACCTTTACAGTTTATATTGTGGACTAAATTCTGCCTCTCAATGCAAACCTCTGCTTGTCAATGATTGAACAATGCAGAGCAAGTCAGGTCTGCAAACTGCTGTGCTCATGTACTGACTGTGCTGCTGTATTGCTATTGTTCCTGGGTAGAGTGAATTATCAATTTAAAGAAGACTTACAAGGCTGTGTCTTGTTTTTTAATATTGTTGTGCTTAGGAGCTGACAAATATAAAGGTCTCAAGTATTCACATTTACTGAAATAGATTTTTCAGCATAGGTAATTTTTCATTGCAGAAGGCTCACAAAAGTGTGACAGTCCTAATTCTGTATTATTTTCTTTTTATCACAGCAAAGTGTTGTTTTAAAGCATTTTGAAGGAAAGAGACAGCATTGGGTTGGAAATTCTTTTTAACAATAAATAATGTTCTGAGAATGGGACATCAGTGTTTCTGGAGATACAAGTTTTACTCTGCTTATGAACTAGCTGGAAAAAATCAAGCCCATTAAGGATATGAATTTTTGTAATTAAGAGCAGATACCTAGCTTCTGCCATTTTCAGTCACATAAGCCTGATTTATCCTGTATAAAACAGCTAAGTGTATTATTTAAGAGGGAGACCATAAACACACAAATTTCAGTTGGAGAGAGGAAATTTGAGGGCATGCAATCTGTCATGGAACATAATTTATAGCAGGGATTATTATGAAGGTTTTTCTGATTCCTGGTGAGTGATTCACTGAATGCTACATCATAATGCTGAAGATTGAATTACTGGTCAGAGATGTCCTTGTGTCAGCAAAGGTTTTTAGGTAAATGGGAATTAGTGCATTTTAGTACTTAGCTGTAAAAATATTTATTTATTTATTCATTTATCTATTTTTAAATATATATTTATTTATTTTAAAGAAGGCATGTGTGCACAAGTGGAGAAGAGCAGCAGCAGCATCTGCATCATTTGTGAAGAATTTTTTATTTTTAATGAAACTCACCTCACTTTGGAGAATAAATCCTTCATCTAGCAGTGTTACCCCCATCCTAAGGAGTATGGCCGTTCTGTGCAGAGGTCTGACCCAGCTATATGTGGGAAGGACCTGTATTTTATTGTACTTTTTTTAATCTTTAAGCTTTTTTTTCTTTTAAGACCATGCTTTTTTTTTTTTTTTTTTTTTTTCCATTTTTTTTCCTCCCCAATTTAGTGGTAGTGTATTGAGATTGTCCTGAAAATCCCTGAAGGCTGGAAGCTGCTATCATCATCATAAATTTTCAGCTCAATTGTTTGACTACCAGCTGTCAGTTATAAAAAGGAAAAAAGGAAAACCTTAAAAAGAAAACCTTCCCTGCTCGTTATCTTTTGAAGTGTGACTAAAGTCTCAAACTTTTGACATCTCTGATCTGGAATCAGTTCTGTCTGTCTGTGGTATGGTTGGGCAGTGTTTCAGAGGGTATTTTCATGTCTTTATACACGCCCACACACCCACTCTCTCTATGGATGTCTTGCATACTGGGAGGGGAGACAGGACCCAGCTTCTGCCCTGGCCAAAGGTTTTAGCAGTGTAGCATTGAGAATAGGAGACTTGGCATTGCTGCAAGCGTTTCGTATGTCCTCTCTCTTAGGCAAGTCCCTTTGTGCCCAAGTGCAGCGGGGTGTCTCAGAGCTGCTATTTGGCTGATGCCAATGTTTGCACAGGCAGCAAGTAGGCAAGTGGCGGGGGCTCTTCTGCATCCACAGCCCTCTGCGGATGCAAGTGGAGAGGGGATGAGGAGTAGCATCTTCTGCTGGAGGGGTGACAGTGGTGGCCTCTCACTGTGCCACCAGGAGCACAGGCCACCCTGTCTGGGCTCAGCTCTGTCTGTTTCCTTGCCTTGAGGCAGGGGAGGGTGCTTCATGTGTAGCCTGGGGAAGAATGGAGTTGATTAGCAATGGTGCTGAGGGGTTACATGGGACAGGGATAATTGACTGCACACCCATAGCAGACAATGGGGTTGTCCATGGGAGAGGTTTGTTAGTGGTTGGGTCTCCTGTGTCTTGCTGACTGTAGGTCCATGGGGTGAGCAGCTGAGACCCCAAGGACTTGCTATGTTGCTGCTGCACATGTGGGGGACAAGGACGGGATGATGTTTTTTTTGTGCAGAAGCCATTGAGCTGTCTCTGACTTCTTCCTTTTTATGTGTTTCCTTATCGGCTTCATTGTATGAGTGCTCATTCTTAGGGAGTACAAAATGCTGTGCATAAAGGTTTTAGTCTTATGCCAATTCTGACATTTAAGGCTGGCAGCAGTCCAGTTACAAAGTACAAAACTTGATATATCCCCATTCCACTGACAGTAGCATGTCTCAAGTTATAGTTGTAGCTTGAATATTAAGAGCTGTTTACACTTTTATTGTACAGTAGTGAGCAAGTTCTGCCAAAGAATTAGCCATGGAACATTTTTTTCAATGTGAGATTCATATTATCCTTCTCATTTCAATTAAACAGCATATCTTGGAAGTTCTTCCACTCTGGTACCAGTACTGTGTCTGGGGGATATATGTAGAATATAAACAAGTCTTTAGGAATAGGCATACTGAATGCTTGAAAATTGAGTAGCATGGTACAAGCGAAATTCAGGAAGACTGAATTGGGCCTTTTACCTCTTTGCTTTATGGATAATTTTTGGACCCGATCTTATGGACTCTGGTTACATTAATCTCAGTTCTCTATTCCTGATTTGGAGGTATTTGCTTATAGGCTTTTCCATTTTTTGGATACTGTCAACTGTTTTTTTTTTTTTTTTTTTTTTTTTTTTGTAATTGCATGATGAATATATCTTCAAAAAGACAAAATATTCACATTCATTTGTAATATTGCAAGATCTGTATTTTCCATTATGGTTGATTTGTGGATAAAGAATCAAATCTTCCAGAATGCTTCCTGGGATGCTTTGGTTTGTGGTTGTTCAGGGTTTGATTTGTTTGTTTTGGTTTGTTTTGTTTTCTTTTCTTCTGCCTGCGATTTGGTTTCAGAGTGCCCCCGAGACTTCTCACACCTTTGTACATGGCTTAAGGCTTCTCCCAGCCTTAAACATGATTGAACCTAGTAGTCTAGCTTCTATGTTTCTGAAAATCAGCAAGTGAATATGTAAATAGTATTCCACAGTATAACAAAAAGGACTGAGAAGATCTGTTGTGGCCTCTTTCCGTAGTAGTTTTTTACTGTTTGCCATCAGAAGTTGGAGGGATCTTCAGTATTCATGGTTATAGTATATTGAGAGTGTCTTTTTTTCTGTCAGCCCATCTTTGGGGGAATGATATATTTAACTGTTTTTCTAGAACCAAGCTCAAAAGATTATTTCATTGTTCTGTGAGAGCATATTACTTGTAGCATGCAGTATTTGTTAATTCAGATAAAATTTGAATAAATCATCAAAATACTGATTTTTCTGTGCTTGAAACTGTGCTGTTTTTGCAGGTCAGGAATAATAATATGTTACGTTCCTGATTAAAAAAAGTTATTTAAATACTTATATGTTTGCTTTTATTAACCAGAACCCCCCTCTTTTTTGTGAGCTTATCAGAGAGGAATGATCAGGACTCCAGGTATACATTTATTATGAGGAGAAATTATATCTGAATGAAAGGCTGAATGGTGGTTTATACTTAAACATCTGTGATGTTAATTTTGATGGAGTTACTTTGTTCTGTATCAGATTTTTTAATTGGTAGCTGACATTCCTCAGTTCTTTTACTTTATGGGATTTGTATAGGCGCTACAGAAACTGTTTGGTTTCTGGATTTTTGAAGTGTGAAAACTTTCTTTTGAATATATTTTTTTCTGTGATACAGCTATGTCAAAATATTAAGTTGCAACTGCTGAATTATAACAATGGCCTTTGTGTATTGGATACTATACTATTAGTTTATCATTATTAAAGTGTGTATGTGTGTATAGTATTGGTTTATTATTATGGTTATTGATTATGTATACTGGGACAGGTTCCAGATACATGGATCAGATGAAGTAGAAATTTGGAGCTATTGGCTGCTAAATTTGATACGTTCTGTGCATTTCACACAGATTGTGGAGCTTAAGTTGGAATGTCTAATGGTGATGTTATTTCCTTCTTCCTTCTTGTTTATCTAATTTAAATAACATGGTCCATGCTTACATAATCCTGATTCCATGTGAAATGTCAACATATTATTACCTAGTCTTCTGAGATTCCCCCATGGACAGCTCTGTAATCTACGCTACTTTATTCCTCCATTACCATGTCTGCTAAACGGTGTCTCTGGTGAGCATTTTCACTTCGATTTGTGTTTCTTGTATTCTGCGTTGCCCTTCAGCACACTGCTCTCCACAGCACCTGCTTTTCAAACGAGTTGCACAGTGTGACATAGCACCTGATTCAATTCCAGAAACTAATGACATGCCTGGCTCAGTTTCAGAGCCTGGTCTGATCCTGACTTTGCTTTTTGCAATTGCAAATATGTCTTCTTTCAGTTGCTGCTGCCTCATTCAGCACCTTATTATGGCTTTTCAAATCTGAGACACTGATTGTACAATCTGTCACTAGTTGAGTTTTTTTAACCTGTCCCGCTCTTGCTGTTCCTCCAGCCCATCCCTCTTCTCTGCAGACAAACTGATTTGTAAGGCTTAGATGTACTTCTGTGATGGGTTTGCCCTTGGCTGGGGGCCAAATCACTCACCCATTCCCTCAATTCACCCCCCCCCACCTGAGGATATTGGAGAAAATTAAAGGGATAAAGGGAAAAAAAGGACTCGTGAGTTGAGATAAGGACAATTTAATAACGAAACTACAATAATATGGAAAATAATACTATATACAAATATACAAATGAGTGATACACAGAGATACTGCCCCCCCCACCCTGGATGACCAAGGCTCAGCCTGTTCCCGGCTAAAGATCCCGGAGCAGGGAGAGTCCTGAAACCGCACTCACGGAACGGAGATAACAGTCCGAGCGTCCCAGACTGAGAGCTGACCCGGGGGGGGGTGGGGGGAAGGCCTTGGGAGAGCAACCACCTGGAGCGAGATGACTGGAAGCAAAAGTGATCCGGAACCAAAAAGGGCCAATCGTTTGGAGGGTCCTCACCTATATACTGGGCATGACGTGTATGTTATGGAATAGATTATTGGCCACTCTGGGTCTCAATCCCGCAATCCCGAACCTAAGATCAAATCTTAGGCTAGTAACTGGGGCTGTGCTCCCTCCCAGCTTCTGCTGTTTGCGGACAGCCAGAGAAGCTGAAAGACCTTGGCAGCCGCCTAAACATCACTTTTTATCGGCTTTCTTCTGAGCACAAATCCAAAACACAGCCTCTTGCTAGCTATTATGAAGAAAGTTAACTCTGTCTCAGCTTAACCCAGGACAACTTCCCTAAAAAACTGATGACAGAGTATTTATTTTGATGAAAGTTCTCCCAGTAGGCAATTTGTAGAGAGATTACAGAGGTTTCTTTAACGAGAGCTGGATGCAGCACCTCAACTGCTTGCAAGGACCAACTTCCCAAACAAGCTAAATTCGCAGCCTTTTAGTGAAAATTTTGAGTCCATTTGATGATCTGTGATAATTTTATGAATTACACTGAGTTGGTCATTGAGATATTTACTCTGTGAATATCATAGTTAACAAAAGACTACATAATTAATTTGAATCTGCTGAAAGTAGACCTTGATTAATTCACTGTCCACGGGGTCAGGCATCAGGGAGTAGCTACTGTGTGCTGATTCTGGCTCTGCATTGCCAAAAGGTACTGCATGTTTTCTAAGCAATTGGGAACTGGAGCAGCATGCTGCAGCTACTTCCCACAAGCCCTGGGAGAGCAGCAGAAGGATTTCCTGCCAGAACATAAGAGGCATTGCACATCTGGGCCATTGGTGGAGCCTTGACAGAGTATAGAGCTGGCTATGGACCAGAATCTGCCATTTAAAATCATTTTATGCCTGCTTTAATATGTTAGAAGCCCATAAGCAGTAGCAACTACTATGCAAATGGAATTGTTCAACATCAGCTGCTACTTTCAAAACACTGCAGAATTAATTTGAAAAAGCCTCAAAATATATGTAGGATCTTGTGTGCGTAGCAGGTTTAGATTTATTTTTACACTGCTTGGCAGGTACTTCTGTCATTGTACAACATATTGAAATGTATAGTATGAGCGTGGGAGGAAGGTCAATGGTTTTGCAATATGTTAGTCCTCAGCTTTTTTTTTTGAAGCGGTAATTCACTTAGCTTCATGTGTACGTGTTCCTTTCTGTGTGATCCAATCCGCTACAGTAGTTCATGAGTAAGAGTTCCATGTGCAGGTGGGACAAACTGTGAAAATGTCTGGCTGCAGTTCAGCTGCTACCGTCAGGACAATTTTCAGAAGCCCATTTTCCCGCAGTCAACTTGACTCCCCTCTGTCATGTGAATGGGGCCTCTCTCTGTCACAGTGGGGAGCAAGGGATGATGGAAAGAGCCATTGGAGGGGTCAGATCTGCTGTCGTGCGGGTCAAGACTCTGCATTAATCAGCCTCTCTCTTTAACAAAAACATAGAATAAAATACAGCATATGGGAAACCATAGACATGACCAACTGAACTGTGGCCAACTTACATGTTAGCAAAAGACAGCATCTGTTGTTCAGTATTGTCCTTTGACAAGAATTAATCTCATCGAATCATTGTTTTTCATGAGATAATCTTCTCCTTTTGCTTAGCTCAGTAGGTGTGGTTAATATTGTTCGCTAAGCAACGATTGACTGAAAGACCTTGATGTGGTGACCAGTTAAATCTGTGAAGAAGATGGTACAGATTAGCTATGGAGTCGTAATGCAGTGATGCATAAACTCACTATTCAGGGCATTTTAAATGAAATACAGTAGCCCCAAAGAAAATTGAATCAATTGAGTGATTTATTGAAAAAAGTGATAAGGAGAAGAAAATAATTTGAATATTGAATGTGTGTTAAGCCTGTGTTATAAAGATACAGAAATTTGATAAAAACCAAAATGATAAGATGAAATGTGTTAGCTTTTGCAGTTGCAAACTCCACCTCACACTCAAACTTTGTACACTGCAAAAATGGCACCCTGTTCAGTTCAGTATTTGCTGGTACTTGGATCTTCGTAGGCAGGGGAGCAGCATAGCTAATTTAAGCCAGTGGTAGAAACTTGGATTTGATCTTCTGATTCCTGCCAGAAGAGTGCTGTTTAGAGTTTCTGGGGTATCTTTACCTGGCACTGCATTGTGCTGCTTTAACACATGACAAATATTGAGTCCCTTGCTGCTGCAGCTGCTAACAGGATATGCTAGCAAAAACCCAAATTTCATTATCTTCGTTATTGTCTCGGGTAGTTTCCCTTTATACCTCCTTTTGACTGGAGAAACAGGAAGTGTTGCTGATAAAGTGTCACGGGCTCAAGTGGCTGTTACGTATTTTCTGAGAAATGGCATTGGAATGTGACTTCCAGTGTTCCTAAAATCAACTGAGAAGATCTGTGAGAAGAATCTAATAATCAAGATATCAGAAAATCAATTATAAACACACTGGAAAATGCTCTTATTTCAAAGTGTATCAGTATGACTACTACCTCATGTTTTCGCCATTGCAATTTCAATATACTTCTAGCTGATTTTGTCATCTGCATCTAGAGTGAGTAGAGATTAACACTGCATGCCATTTGAAAGTTGTTATTATAAGCTTCCAGTTGGAATGCACATTTGCTTTACTTCCATCAATTGTGCAAGAACAGCCTCATGAAATAATGTGATGGTAGGAGAAAATAAAATAGAACTGAAAATAGGAAGTCTTCAGTTGTAAAGTCCATTGGCTAGTGGATATTGCTAAGGCTGTCAACCTAGAATTCCAGGAAATGATTAAAATTTTTAGGAATTACAGGAATTTCAGGTTGATTTCTGTATTTAGAATCCTCAAGTCCGTGCTGGAGATAAAAATGCTGACACGAACAGTCCAGCACCTTTTGAAACAGCCGTGGGTAGGAAGCCTTACACTCACTCACTTAATTTGAATTTTGTTTAGTCGGTTGACAGGCCACACTCTCAGTAACATCAGTAAGAGCTTTACCGCTAACCCTTTCCTAGGAAGTGGTCACTGCACTGGCACTTACCAGGGCTCCAACCAGCTGAGAATTATTTAGAAACTATCAGAGTATCAGAAATCATTAGAGATCTTCAGTATCAGAGATTATCAGGTGTATTAAGGAGCGGGGGAGTTGCAAGGTAAAATCAGCTGTCATGACACGAGGCCTTTTTGCCAAAATAAGAGCCAAAGAGGGATTTGCTTTTCCAGGAGATCATGCTTGATTCCTGAGAGAGAGAACTGCAGGAGGACAGCTAAAATTTCTGAATGCCCTGTATCAGGGCTTCCTAATCTTGCAGGTCATCATGAGAATGGTCAGTTTGCTGCTTTTTTGTGCAAGAAACACAAGTAAAAATGGATTTAGGTGCTGAATGGGGTGATTGTCCCAGAAGTATTTAATAATGTGATAATTTACTCTGAAAGGTTATTGGACTATAAAATACTGTTGCTGATAGGGAATTTTTCTTTTGTGTCACTCATATATATTACATTCAAATGTATATAATGCTGTTAGTCTCATATTTCAAACTGCTTTCAGTTTTCTTTGATTGCTCTGCTATATTTAGTAACATGCCAAAGAGGGCTCAAGAAGAACAAGAAAAAGTGTGTGTGTGGGGGGGAGTGGGAGGTAGGGAGGAGGAGCAGATACAATTTTAAAGCTGGAAACAATTTCCAGACAGAGGCATCTCTTTTGACATCAAAGAAAGGTCACAGCTACTTGAAGAAGCAATACTACCAACTGAGCCTTGGGAGAAGGCTTATTCTCTACTAAAGTAAAATTTATACCGTAGCAGCTGGATTGAGCTCCTGGTCTGTCTGGTTTCTTCGAGATTCTGGTAGCCCAGCTCTATGAGGAGAAGCTGTCCTAAGGCATGTAAATGTCAAACCATCATATTTGAAGCTGTTCAAAGAATCCTGTTCCAGAGCACTCAGTGCGTGTGCTGGCAGTATCAGTGGGTTGCCTCCTGACGAGCTGCTTCTGCAAGCAGGCACAGTCTTTATTTCTGGGAGCAGTTATCATCCCTGCGCAGCCAGGTGACAATCTGATATGCAGATCATGCACAAGCAGAAAGTTCTGCATGAACATGCAATGTTCTGCTAGCTGCAGCTGGCCATCACAACTTGAGGAGTCCCGTGAAGATTGTCTGCCATGGGGTCTAACTGGGAACAAGACTTTCGCCTATTCTTGGCCCCCTAAGAAAAGTGTTCTCTATCAAGAAGTAGGGTCTCACTAAAAAAAACCTGCAAAAAATATTTTTTGAAGTGGACAATGTTAGGATGGGGTAAAAAGAGAAGGAAGGAGTAATGACAGTTCAGACCAAATGATACTGTTTTATGGTATCAGCATGTTCCTAGACCTAATTATAGATATCTAAAGTGGACTTCTAATCCAAGTCTATCCAGGATAATAAATTTCAAATAATAAGCATTAGCTGTTAGCATCAGATTGTAAAATTCAGAAGCTCATAACAATAGTATGAAAATGTGTCCACATCTGTTGCCCTTGTCCTGCCTGAATGCAAGCGGACTGTTGAGCTTCTAAATACCAGCCTCTATACTTATTAACCATAGAGAAACATCTCTTAAAATGACTTGTGGAAACCTGAGTGCATACCTGAATGCACTTTTTGTGGATGTCTCTCAGACTTGCCTTGTGAAGCTGTGGTCTGTACATTGCTTTTAATCCTGAAAGGTGAGAGGAAAGAGATGCCATCTGACCTCTTGGCTTTGATCTGGTTGCAGGTTCAGCAATTATGGAGCTGAGGTCGTGTTCTGAAAAATACTTAAACAAGGCACTTTGGTAAGGTGTGTTGTGAATTTTTTCTACAAATCTCAACTCTGCACTGGAGTCCTCTAATAGTGATCGTTTAATGAAGTGGCCAGGCTTGTCTTAGTGCAATTTCTGTCTGTAGCTCATATTGTATCCCTCAGAAGCACCCTGAGAGAATCATAGAATCATCACTGAATCATAGAATGTCCTGGGTTGAAAAGGACGTTAAAGATCATCTAGTTTCAACCCCCCTGCTGTGGGCAGGATTGCCAACCACTAGAGCAGGCTGCCCAGGGCCCCATCCAGCCTGGTCTTGAATGCCTTCAGGGATGGGGCATCCACAACTTCTCTGGGCAACCTGTTCCAGTGCCTCACCACCCTCTGAGTGAAAAAATTCTGCCTAATATCCAACCTAAATCTCCCCTCCCTTAGTTTATAACTATACCCCCTCATCCTGTCACTGTCAGTCTCTGTAAATTGTCGCTGCCCCTCCTTTTCATAGGCTCCCTTCAAGTACTGGAAGGCCGCAATGAGGTCTCCCCAGAGACTTCTCTTCTCCAAGCTAAACAAGCCCAGTTCCCTCAACCTTTCCTCATAGGAGAGGTGCTCCAGCCCTCTGATCATCTCTGTGGCCCTCCTCTGGACCCGTTCCAAGAGCTCGACGTCTTTCTTGTGCTGGGGACCCCAGGTCTGGACACAGTACTCCAGATGGGGTCTCACAAGAGCAGAGTAGAGGGGGAGAATCACCTCCCTCTCCCTGCTGGCCACCCCTTTTTTAATGCAGCCCAATGTCCTTCTGGGCTGCAAGTGCACGCTGCTGGCACATGTCCAGCTTCTTGTCCACCAGGACCCCCAAGTCCTTCTCCCCAGGGCTGCTCTCAGGGTGTTCTTCTAGAGTACCTGGGATTGCCCCGGCCCAAGTGCAACACCTTGCACTTGGCCTTGTTGGACCTCATTAGGTTCTCATGGGCCCACTTCTCCAGCCTGTCCAGGTCCCTCTGGATGGCATCCCTTCCCTCTATTGTATTGACTGCATGACTCAGCTTGGTGTCATCTGCAAATTTGCTGAGGGTGCACTCGATTCCCTCATCTATGTCTTTGATTAAGATGTTGAAGAGTACTGGTCCCAAGACAGACCCTTGAGGGACACCACTTGTGACTGGTCTCCACCCAGACATAGAGCCGTTGACCACAACCCTTTGGCTGCAACCAATTCTTTATCCATTGAACAGTCCATTGTTCAAATCCATACCTTTCCAATGTAGAGAGAAGGGTGTGGTGAGGGACCATGTCAAAGGCTTTGCACAAGTCCAGGTAAATTACATCAATCACCCTTCCTTTGTCCATCGATGCCTTCAGTCCTTCATAGAAGGCCACCAGATTGGTCAGGCAAGATCTGCGAAGGAGGAAATGCAGAGGAGGTCACTGCATTCCTATGGTAGATGGCTTTGCAAATAATTGGGGTGTTAAAGTAAACAAGAGTCCTGGACTGCTGAACAGGATCTTTTCAGAGAAGGTAAGGGCATTTATGGGTTAGTGTAACTTCATGAGTGAAAAGGAAATGTCACCTATTTTTTATGTTCATACATTGTCATTGCTATTTCATAATTTCATTTAGCCTTCTCCACTTGTTACTAGTCTTTCTGTAAGTCTTCTAAGCAGTTTGTTGAGGACAGTATCCGCCATAGTAGTCTTTGCAGAAGCAATGTAGTGCATTTCTTCACTATTAGTGAAGAGAAAGTCAACCCTTTTTTGAGCATTTCTAGTCACACTACATTCTAAACAAATAAAATGTTCCCTGAGTAAAGCTCTGCAGCAAATACCCAACTACTTTAAGCTGCCAAGAGGCTTAAATAGTACTAAGAGCAAAACTTTCTCTGAGGTATTATTTATTAGAACAAGAATCTTTACCTGAACTGGTGAGACTTATTTTTCTTAACTAAATGCTTTTAAGAGCCAAGTAAAGGAAGCTTCCAAAGACTTTAAATGGAGCAATATGAATGGAGAGTCACTCTTTATCAGGGAGTGTAGTGACAGGACAAGGAGTAACAACTTCAAGCTGAGAGAGGGTAGATTTAGATTAGGTATTAAGAAGAAATTCTTTACTGTGAGGATGGTGAGACACTGGAGCAGGTTGCCCAAAGAAGTTGTGGAGGCCTCATTTCTGGAGGTGTTCAAGACCAGGTTGGATGAGGCTTTGAGCAACCTAGTCTGGTGGAAGGTGTTCCTGCCCATGGCAGGGGGCCTGGAACTAGATGGTCTTTGAGGTCCCTTCCAACCCATACAGTTCTATGATTCTATGGTTCTACGAATGCAACAAAAAAAAATTGAAGCTGAAGTGCAAGAAGTTGTATTTCCCCTGTGTTTTAAGTGGGTACTCACCTGTTTGACCTTAGATGATTCCAACTCCATATATTTTACCCTAAAGATCTCAACTTCCAAGCATGAAATCCCTGTTTAATGATTTGAGGACACTGTGATGTTAATGCTGATACTGTGGCGATAATGAGTGGAGCTGATGAAATTTTTCTGTGGGCTTTGTTGTATATCCTGTAACTGCTTTTCTTGGGAAGGTAAGTGAAATGTTTAACTTCTACTTGCTTCAGTTAAAAGGAAAAGGAGGGGAAGAATAGGGAAAAGGAGAAAAAAACATAACTGAGGTTGACTGTGAAAATG
The DNA here is from genome assembly GCF_000699245.1 of Pterocles gutturalis. Lineage (NCBI taxonomy): Eukaryota > Metazoa > Chordata > Aves > Pterocliformes > Pteroclidae > Pterocles > Pterocles gutturalis. Next base: position 226 of record NW_010118353.1, on the reverse strand, counting down.
GATGGTATCATCATATACTGTTTGTCCTTGAAAGTTCAGTACAGAAGGAATTTAGTGTACTGCATATTCTGTTTTTCTGTAATTGTATTTGTGGTGATATTTAATGATAGTTGCTGGAGATTCTGCATACAAAGTTCTTTTAGTATGGTAGATACAATTCATCCTGTAATCAAAATTAGCATGTGATTGCATATATTGCAGTGTTGTTTAACATCTTTGTTGGAGA
>NW_010118352.1:42809-44347 GCF_000699245.1 Pterocles gutturalis | reverse complement strand
CCTGTTTGGTTTTCTTTAACTAGTAACTCCAGTATAAAGTAGGCTTGAAGCATCTTCCAGTTCAGTGTGGTGCAATGAACTGGTGTTTTCTTAAAAAGCTTCAAGTTCCCAGCTTTTATCGAAGACTATACCCAACTGAAGTCGCACTGAGGAACAGTCCATTCCACCCAGCATGGCCAAGGGTCTGGCACACAGCACTGACTCACACTAACAGGATGATCCAACTGCCAGAGAAACCAAGAAGAGCAAAGTTTGCTTACACCACTACCCTTACACTGCAAATCAAAAATACCACACTGCCACCAACCTTGGCTTTTGTGATCTCTGCATCCATCGGGTGCTTCGCTTTAAAGATATTCTGTACTTCTTGTTTCGGACTGCAAGACAAAGGCAAAATGAGTACACAGTACACTCCACACTATGTAGAGCATTCTCCAATAGCAACTAATTATATTGGGAGAGTTTATAACTCCCAGGATTGAGTTTGGGATGGGGCACTGCACCAGCTCCATTCACAATTCACCCTTTTTCTTCCCTTGGCCCACCACAAGAGCCCCAAGCCCAAGTATAGACCAAGTCTTACTTGCTCAGTTGCTTCCAACGCTGAAAAAAGTCTTGAGAAGACATCTCTGTTGGCTGGAAAAATTTATTCAGTGTGATGGGTAATTTTACCGAAAGATTTTGAAATGTTCCGCCATACCTGCAGATACAGAACAGAAAGAACACGGTGTATGCAGCACAGCGTCAGTCTCAGCCTAAAGCCACCAAGCAATCAGGGATCAACACTAAGGTACAATTGTTTGTGATTAAAATCCATCAACTGCTGACAATGTTATTTCTAAGATAAGGTTTTTAATCCACTGCTAAATAAATTTATCTGCTTTGCTTAAATGGCACATGAAAGGGAATTGTCAGAACTCACTGTAAGGATCTCCATTTCAACACAGGTTGTTATCCTTCTAGACAGCACCCCCCAAAGGAGTGAAAATACACTGCTGTGAAAACACACCAGTAAGAACTAGTTTAGACTAGAATGCCAGAATGGAGCCCAGAGCTCAGGGCTTCCCAAAGGCTGATGCTGAATGGCCATAACAAGGTTCTATTTTTGGCTGCATCCATTTCCAATTCAAGTTGCTTGCAGAAACGTTTCCGTTTCCAGAGCAGAGAAATTACTGCTTATAATCCTGTCAAGATTTCTTAAGCAAACAGGAAGACTGCTGGTTTATACAGACAGCAGAACGAGCAGTCATGGAGACATTTATCAGTAGATGCTTCTTGATTTTTTTTTTTTTAAACACACATTGTTCCAAGTCGATTCCCTGCCTCCCCCTGTAGCTTAAAGCTTTGTGAGATCAAATTTTCAAGTCATCTACCTAAGACAGCTCTACATGTCCGTATTTTACACTTCAATCATGAGGCCCAGGGCAAATTTAACATCTTTCATCTAATTAATTCACTAGCATTCGAATCCTGCATTTTACCTGAACTGAATGTTCAGGATTGGAGCTTCCATAAAGTCAGACACACATTCAATGTTC
>NW_010118352.1:0-42778 GCF_000699245.1 Pterocles gutturalis | reverse complement strand
CCTGTGCACCTCCATCCACCGTGGGGTCAACAGGTTTTGTCTGAAGATTCAGGCGTAAGGAGTGGTTAAGGAAACAGATCAATTAATTCATAACTTTAAAAAGAAAAAACAAACCTACATCAGGAATTAGCATCGTGTCCTCTCCTTCTCTATATGCTACTGAATGTTCAAAGCTCAATTCTTGTACAGCAAAAAAATTGTTTTCTTTTCTCCCCCCATACTGACACAAATAGAAGGAACAACCCCCACAATTCTCAGTTTTTGGGATATTCTTAAAGAAAGATGCTCAAGAAGGTATGAAGGCAAAGACAAGACTTCACAATAAAAACCACTGGACTATCTCATTTTGACATGAACATTACAGTGCTGCTTGGATCAAACCAGCTTGATTACATAGTCTCTCAGAAATCTTACAATTTTCAATACAAATCATTAAACTGAGCTGTAAATTAAGATCTTAAAGTTATTATCATCTCTGTGTACATGTACCTCATCTCAGGTCTGAGGGTAAGTGCTAATGCAGGACCTGAAGGACACCACATCTACACCTCTGCTGCTTCACCACAGTGCAGAAAGTTCCAGTTTCATTACATATTTATTCAGCCTCGTGTCTCCTTATTTCAACCATAAAATGTGCATTTGTAACCAGAGCTTTAAAGAGAGAATCTTCCATCTCTGCTCAAGACTTGAACTTTCTTGTGGAAAGACATCAGCAAGTTTCTCATTTCGTCATGTTCAAGGACACCATGCCTTGATCCAGCAGCTTTAATATAATTTCATGTGGCATAAAACACAAAACCCAAATAAGAACTGACACAGGCTACTGTATTTAAGGATATTTGATTGCAAGTCATCTGAACAGATTACTGTTGGAGTAAAATTCAAGAACTGTGTTGATGTCTTGTTGCCATAGAATATGAACATACGTCCTAGAAAGGAAGAAAGAATAAAATATATCAGAATTTTTAGGTACGTCACACGTAATCATATTGAACCACTTGCGCTTCAAATATCAAATACACTGTCTTTCCACCTTTCTTTAAAACAACTTTTAAAACCAAAGCACAGTTTATATGGTTTATCTTACCAAGACATTCACAGTTAAAATTGAAGTAACAGATTAAAGCAAACCATCACACCTCTCCCACACTAGCTGTCACACAGGCAGTTAAATAATCAGTGCAAGTCTTTCAGTTGCTGGAGAACATGACTTTTTATGTAAGGAAATTATTATGGTACCAGAAGTGATGCAGAAGGGGAAAAATAAGCAATCCTAGTGATGGCCTGCATTCAATTCTCAGCTCTTTCCTAGATGTTTTCAGTACCTTGTGCACTGATGTATTATGATACACAACACATTTCAGCCATGTCTATCATATTATTATAATAATCTATACTGCAAAATAAAAAAAATTGAGAAGATAGTCCTTAATAATCCTGTCTGTACAACCAGGGAGGAGGAGCTAGAGCTCAGTACCACTGAACAATCCCATTGCACCTCAGCTACCAAAGCACACACAAAGCTTAGGGAAACAAGAACCCATACAAGTGTCAGGGGCACACAGTGAAGACCCTAAGATAGGTTGGGTCTGAAATCACATTTCACAGAATCACAGGATGGTTTGGCTTGGAGGGGACCTTAAAGCCCATCCAGTTCCACCCCCTGCCATGGGCAGGGACACATCCCACTAGCCCAGGTTGCTGAAAGCCTCATCCAGCCTGGCCTTGAACCCCTCCAGGGATGGGGCATCCACAGCTTCTCTGGGCAACCTGGGCCACTGCCCCACCACCTGCACAGGAAAACATTTCTTCCTCAGATCTCATACTCAATCTCCCCTCTTTCAGCTTAAAACCATTACCCCTCGTCCTCTCACTACATCCCCTGATCAAGAGTCCCCCCCCATAGCGCACACTGCCGGCTCATGTTCAGCTTCTCATCACCCAGCACCCCCAAGTCCTTCTCCTCAGGGCTGCTCTCAATCCATTCTCCCAGCCTGTGTCTGTGCTTGGGATTGCCCCGACCAACGTGCAGGACCTTGCACTTGCCCTTGCTGAACTCCATGAGGTTTGCACAGGCCCACCTCTCCAGCCTGTCCAGGTCCCTCTGGATGGATCCCTTCCCTCCAGCGTGTCACCACACCACACAGCTTGGTGTCATCGGCAAACTTGCTGAGGGGGCACTCGATCCCCCTGTCCATGTCTCCCACAAAGGTGGTGAACAACACCGGTCCCACACCACTCGTCCCCAGTCCCCAGCTGTACATTGAGCCACTGACTGTAACTCTTTGAGTGTGACCATCCAGCCAATTCCTTATCCCCTGAGTGGTCCATCTGCCAAATCCACGTCTCTCCAGTATAGAGACAAGGACGTCATGTGGGACAGTGCCAAATGCTTTGCACAAGTCCAGACCAATGACATCAGTTGCTCTTCCCTTACCCACCAACACCATCGTAGAAGGCCACCAAATTTTTCAGGCACGAATTGCCCTCAGTGAAGCCATGCTGGCTGTCACCAATCCCCTCCTTATTTTCCATGTGCCTTAACATAGCTTCCAGGAGGATCTGCTCCACGATCTTGCCAGGCACAGAGGTGAGAGCAACCAGCCTGTAGCCCCCCAGGTCTCCCTTTTTTTCCCCTTTTTAAAAATAGGCGTTATGTTTCCCCTTTTCCAGTCAAAAGGAAATTCAGACTGCCAGGACTTCTCAAATATGATGGACAGTGGCTTAGCTTCCCTCTTAAATAGCAGAAAACTCCTATCCGCAATATCATACTGGCATTAGGGTTGATAACGCAGACAGCTAACCACTTGGCCTGAAAGCTCTTACCCAGATTCTGTCGAAATTCAGATTTCAATCCAATTTGTAGCAACTGATTTTCAAATAAGACTCCATTATTTTTACACACAAACCTAGGGGAAGAGAAGGAAAACATGTTTTAAATGGAGCCATATTAAACAATATTTAGAACCACAAAATTCAGGGTTTACACAGAGGATGAAGACTGTGGTTAACCTAGAGTGCATCAGTCAGAGAGAGAGACCTTTGCAGAAAACTGCAGAGTTAGAAAAGACAATTTTACAACCAAAACCACCACTTGTAGGACACTAAAAGAACTGAAATTTCTATTTGATAGGATGTCTGAGAAACTAGGAAGGAAGCCACAATATGCTACATACACACACACTGTCTATAAAGGACCAGGCAACAGACTAGGATTTTTCTTATTCATATTCTTGACAACTTCTGAAACTCATTAGGTTGGTGTGGAATTGAAAATTTTGAAGCTTTGACTGTTTAAACCTGAAAGAAAAAAGAATCCCTTGTTTTACCAGTTCTGTATCACAGAAGTCAACTAAGACCTGTATTTTTTTTTCCATTTTGAGAGAGGAAGCCCATTCTGCAGTGATTTCAGTCCTTTCTGTCACCCCTCACTTAAAAGTAGAAGAGGTGGTCAAACATCAGCCTTTTGCATTCATGGCACTTTAAACATACTCCTAAATAGCAGTACTTCTGACAATTTTTTTTCATTTGTGAATAGTTGCAAAACTTAATACACAACTAGCATCACCTCATTTTAGAGCAGTGTGTGATAGCACTGACTCGAAAGGCAACTAACCTGTGTAGTCACGAGCTCGTCATACAATCCACAGCATCAGAGGTGTTCTAGTCACAAGTCTGACAGTACACATTTCTCTTGTTTTGCTGGTATTAAGTTAATGCACAACAGAGTTTTTGCCTTATAACTATATTCTGGAAGTTGCCCAGCCTTGCAAGGTTTTAGTATTGCTTACTTGTGAAAAAGCTCATCAGCATCATGCACAGTATCAGCTGGTTCCTCAGAAACTACCTCAGATGAAGCCAGGTCAGGGCTAGTTCAGGCAGCACAAAGGAAGAAAGGCAGTAGCGACAGAGATAGCAGGAGTTAGTAAAGACAGCTTAGAGCTTAGTTATTTCTTTTACCTCCTTCCTCAAAAACGGCACTGCTGAGTTTAATGCATGAAAAGTTTATTAGCTGCCCTAGCTCAGTGCACCTCGAAAGGTTATAGGCATTAGGCAATGTTCTCCCCCACTTCTCACCCCCAGCCCACCCCTCCCTGATCATTAGGAACCAGCAATTTCTCCCAGAGACAGGAGACAGCTGAAGGCGTTCAGTAGTTTAAATTTATACCTCTTAAAGAATCAACTCCTTTTAGGTGTGTAATTGTGACAGCAAAAAAGTTTTAGTTCAAACCCATAAATACAGATGTATATTCACTACTCCAAATGTGTGCTTTGAAGCAGAGACCTCAACATTAGTGGCACTTCCAACTACAGCTGCACAATCTGTTCTTAAAAACACGCAAGTGTTAAGTGTAGGCAAGAACATACGGGCACACAGAGAATGACTTACCCAAGTAACAGATTAGAAACAAAAGTGACAAGAGCACTAAAAAGAGGCAGGAAACTGTAAAAGGCAACTTCTCAGTACCATTAGAGAAGCGTTTCATCATCTACAGACAGACCAATGGGTTGGGCAATGCTATACTTTCTTCTGCAGAAAGAGAAAACTATTTTTAGGTAACTTTTGCTTATGAAGCTACTAGTATTGGTTTCTTTTTTTTTCCTTTTTTAAAAAAATGCTCTAAACAAGCTTGTGTAGCTTCTTAAGGTCTTGGTACTGCATAGAATGATTAAACATCGCTTATGTCTTCCAAGAGAAACACAGGATCAAGTCTTAATCACTGCAAATCTGCAACAATGCATTGCCTAGTATAAAATTTTGGTGGAAGTCTCAGGGATGCAGGCAGATTAGTTTCACTAACTCTGTCTTTTCTATTAAGATGCATCACAAATTTATCATGACATAATTCAAAATTTGGTCCTTCACAACAGTAAGGTGTTCTTTGCCCAGTAAGATGAGTTTTTTTTTTTTTAAAAGACACTCTGTGATCTTACACTATTTATTTCCAGAATTTTAGATAAACAACATTTGAGTGTAGCCACAGTGGCTTTTAATACTAAAGGGATTAGTAACACATCACAACTACACTAGGTAATGTAATTAGGAAGGTAATTGTATGAAATCCCCTTAAAAAAACAACCAAAAACCAGAAAAGCACTTTTTTTTTTCCCCTTTTCACACCTGCTTGTGAGACAGTAGCAGAACAATTTAAGTACATCTTGAAATTCTGAGAGCCAGTATCTCTGGATATAACCCATCTCACTGTTCCAGTATCAGCTTGCCACAAGTTGAGAGACACAAGAATACTTGATAGAAATAAGATGAGAATAAAGGTATTCATATCAGGCCAGATAACCCCCAAATTCAAGCTGTACTGAGATGCACAAGCAGCTCAGATTAACAAAGCAAAACCATCATGAAAACTAGGCAATACTGTGTCGCTAATATCCTCGGGTTCATTACTACAGACTCAGTTTTTCCATGAGCAGAGGTATTCAATAAAGATAGCACATCTAGCGTAGTGTTCAACAACATCCCTCTTGCTGCACAACTACCACCCAGGAATGCATTCAACAAGCTGGAACAAAACCAAAAAGTTATCGTATGTATTTCTTCCCTCTAATTGTTTTTTAACAGACATTCTTCTTCAGATTCCTTACAGGGTGACTTCATTACCTCGCAAAGTTGTCATCAGAACCAGGAGCAAGCGGTGCAACTGCAGAAGCCGAATCTGAAAATACATCCACCAGCAGGCTACCACTAGAGGATGGCGGGGGAGCCGAATTGGTGAGAGGGGCAGCGCCCAGACCCAGCAGATCCGCAGAGGGAGAAGGAGTAGACTAGGGAAGACAAGACACTTTGGTGTTACACTTCAGCAAAACTAAAACAAAGCAATCTCTTTTGCAGAGACATCTAAGCTATGACAAAGTGCCTCTCCCCACCCCAAATCAAGCTTTGAATGGACGTAGGAGGCTTTGTGAGTGCAGTTATCACCTTGCATTTCAACTTAAGGTCATTTACAGATGTGTTTTTCTTTTTTCCTTTTTAAGACATCTAACCATTAAGTAAGAAAAACAAAATTAATCTGTCTAGAATCTGATTCCGCAGAAGAAAAACATTGTTCCTCCTTTTCCCCCTTAGTTTCAAGGGAAGTTAAGTACCATAGGGAATAAAATCAAAATGTGTTGCTTTTCTTTCATGAAGAATCCATCAAGAAAGGCAGTGGCTTTTACACCAACCTAAATTAAAATATCACAGCACCTTTAAAATTGACCATCAGTTTAGTCTCGGGTTTTTGAAGCTTGGAAAACCTTGGAAACAATGTAAAGCCTAACTAGTAAAAAAGCAGAGCCTGGAGCTAGTTCAAGCTGCAAACACTAAAAGGCAGAGGTAAGACCTTTAAAAGTTTTTTCTCAAATAGAACAGATCATGTAGCCAGGACAGAACCATGCAATGGTCACACATATGTGCCCCAGTCACGTCCAAGAACGAAGCACAGACCACTAAACAAATTGTTCATGTACTAGGTATTAGCAACCTACAACATGCCAGACAGACTGAAGATGAAAGTCATGAGATGCATTTGGATTGAGTCTAAAATTTTGTTTTTGTAAGCCAACTCAAAAGTTATATACTCCAAAAACTTAATTTCATGCAGTATAATGAAAAATTTTCAGAAGCCAATTGGTAAGAACTACAGAAAACAAACAGTTGAACTCCAAATTGAACATATTCTTGTCATCTAAGCCAGGGTCCCGCCAAAGCCACTGCTGAAGGTAACACAGCGGAGTTTCTTACATGGCTGCAGCCCAGAAAGTGAAACTCAAAGCATAACTTAATTTTAACTGCCAGTCACCTCAGCCCATTTGGCATACAAAGAACATTTGGCAACTCTTCTGCTGGAAAATTATTTCTGTGCTTTCAAAGATGCTGCACTTGGAACATCTACTCCCACACACAGCAATGACTAAGAGCTAAAGGCCTAATGCTTTAACAGACCCGGCAGGGAGCATGCTACAACATTTCCTCCTCTTAGGTAATCTACTACTACATCTCAAGTCTAATTACAAGTTATGCTGGTCGTTAAAGCCAGAAACAATTATTACATTATGGGAACAATTAATCCTACCAGCTTTAACTGACAATAAAATGAGGACTTTCAGCTCAGAAAAAACACAAGACTGTGACCTTGTCTACCATCACTGAACTCAAATAGTCCTGTCAAATAAACATTGACAACGTTACATTGATTTAAGGACATCTGTGTTAAGTCAAGTGTTGTCCCCTTCTAGTAAAAACAGTAACAAGCCAAAACAAGATGCAAAATATGTACCATGTTAGACAACGCAGAAGCAGCTGATATTTAAAAGGAGTAACTTGAATTTCAAAGTATGTTAATTTTAACATCTCACCTTCACTACACTATCGCCAGCAAGGAAATTCCCATTTCTGAGTTTACAGCACTATTTTTCAAAGTAACAACATAAAAGTGATTTTTTTTTAGGCTCTAGACAGTTTGCCTGCATTTACGTAAGATTTCCACAAGAAAATCCCACCCAAGCATGCTGTGGGGGGAAGCAGCTGTATGTTCCCCTGCTGCTTTACAGCAAACACCCATCATCTCAAATTTGCGATGAGCAGTTTTAAACCCCTAAAAAGACACTTTCAGGAAAACCATCCTTTCCTCACTTGTACACCATCTAAATTAGTGAAGTAACAGCTTTTAAACTCACAACAGCACTGGCATTGACAGAGGCAGGTTCAGCACTTCCGTTCATATCAGAGCTCCTCTCTTTTTTGATTTCTTCCAGGTCAGTAACTGTGCCTGGGCCTTTCTTCTTCTTGAGTTTAGCCAAAATAGAAGATTCCCTCTCTGGAAAGGGAGGCATTTCTTCCAGCACTGTAGCCTTATCACACAAAAACAGGGTATTAGTTAAACTCAGAAGCTGTTTGGCTTTTTTCTGTGCGTCTTTGAAGAAACACACCCTTATAGATTGCATGAGGCAAAAGCAAAAGTTCTTATCCACACAGAAAATCACTATGGAGTTTATCATACAGTGACAGAGTAGACTTGCTTTTTAAATTAAAAAAAATAAAATATTTGAAACTTTCTGAAGTCCTCCCAGAGCAGAAGAGAACAGGAACATATAACTTCTCTGGTAAACTGCTATTAAATTTAAAACAACAAAATATCATAGCAGACCTAATGGTCCTTAAGTCAAACAGACCTAGACTGAAACCCCAGAAGATGACCCAAGGATTAGTCAGACCTAAGCATTTATTGTCAAGACTAAGCATGCCATGCTCTGGCCAGACCTGAGAGCATCAGGTTAAAATACTGAGGACTTGTAGAGACCAAAAAAAAAAATAATTCAGCACAATTACAAGTTTCCTGCCCACCATCAAGTCCTCAGAACAAAGCACTAGCCTTTTGGTATTTGGACACTGCAGGACCCTGTACTACACCAGCTGTCACTGGCTCCCCAGCTCCAGATTAGCATACTTTAATGGTCCTTTGTCCCAATAAAGCAATAACAACTTTGATTCTGTTTCCTAATTAAAGATGACTGAAGCTGAATTAGGTAGACTAAAAGAATCTGTGCCCAAATCTTGGATCTTTAATTCTGCATTAAGATTTCTAAGCAATCAGGTAAGGTTTAGTGGAGTTTACTTGTTGACAGAAGACACAGCTAAAGAGTTCTGCATAATAAAAACAAAAGTCTTTATACTTACCAATATATCAGTACTGGCAATAGTACTGAGCCTCAAATACTCAACAGCTCTCTGCTGCAGCTCAACATCGGCATTCTTCAGCTGACTGTCACTGCGCAATACATCTTGAATTGTCGTTTTGATTTCTGGAAACAGGTTCACAAACTTGATGTAGGTAGACAGAAGCAGAGCTCGGGTAGGAACACTACACAGATGAAACTTGGAATGCAGCAAGTTGAACTGGATAAGGGGACTTAAAAGATAAGAAAGATAATTTGTTCAGTTTTTGTAGACATGATAATTCTTATTTCTTTACTAGCAAGAGCTGAATCATTTGTTAACTGGCCTTCAGGAACACTAAACAGACATGAGATTCTACACAGCAAGTGTTATACTTCAATCCAGTATTTCAGAAGGTGTTTTACCTTGATCTTGGATCACCTGCTATCAGATTTCCAAATTCTCCCAAGATGTAGCCACCCACTTTTACGAGATTCTCATGGCATGCTGGAGCTTGAAGGGCCTGGAAGAACATATTAACAGTCATCGATCTGTGGTGTATCACCAAAGATCTTTTCTGTCACTTCCATGTCCAGTTTCCTGGTCTACTGTCCTGTAAGAGCAGAGTGTAGGTCTGGGCACTACAGAGCACTTACGAGAAAAGCATGATAGGTGGTATGACTTTATAGAAGAATCTCTAACATAAGTATTACTTGCTTAAAAGCACTCTTAGGGCCATCCAGCAGCACTGTGGACTTTTGAGAACAGATACAGATGCTTAGGTTTCCCCTTACATCTTTAGGGGTGTCAGAAGTCTGTTAATATAGTTAATTTAAACCTTGCAAGAATGTGCTGAAGTTCTCCAAGATAAAAATACTGTCTTTGTTGAGTATGAAGAAACACATAGCAGGGATGAGTTCTGAAAGTCAGCTTAAACATTCAGGAAAGGAAATTAAAAGAAGTGAAAGCCCATATGAAGAATCAAAACAAAGTCAGAGCAACACGGCCAGACATTTGAAAGTGTTCTCCTTTAAGAGTTCAAATTTCAGTTTTATCAGATCCTGAACAGAAGGAACGGGTATCTGCTTCCAGAAGGACCATCAACTTACCATTTCGAGTGTTTTGGATTCCTGCATGCAGAAAACTCAGGTAAAAAAAAGGAAAAAAAAAAAAAAGAGCACAAGTTGCCCTGTAAAAAGCTTCTATTTTTACTACATTTCAGTAATTTTCCAGGCAACGCAATTTCCTTACTAAGCCAGCCATTCAATGCCATCCACCAAAATAACAAAAAATGCAGCATAATGGAAGGGAGAGCCACCCTGCAGGAAGGCCTGGATAGGCTGGAAGAGTGGGCTAACAAGAACCTTATCTAGTTCAAAGACAAAAGTAAGGTCTTGCACCTGGGAAAACATAATCCAGGAGTGCAAACACAGGCTGGGATCTATCCAGGTGGGGAGCAGCTCTGGAAAAAGGGACCTGGGGGTCCTGGGGGACAAGCTCAGTATGAGTGAACAGTGTCGTGCTGCTGCAGCAAAGCAAGCCAACAGGCTGCTGGGCTGCATCCACAAAGGCATCACCAGCAGAGAGAAAGAAGTCATTATCCCACTCTAGTCAGCACTTGTCAGGCCACACCTGGAATACTCTGTTCGGTTTTGGTCACCCCTATGCAAAAGAGATGCGGACAGGCTGGAGATAGTCTAGAGAAGGGCCGCAAAGACAATCCAAGGACAGGGAAGCCTACCATATGAGCAAAGGCTGAGAGAACTGGGTTTGTTCAGCCTTGAGAACAGAAGGCTTAGTGGAGACCTTACCACATTTCAGTATTTAAAGTGTGGCTGCAGAGAAAATGGAGACTCCCTTTTCACAAGGAGTCACATGGCAAAGACAGGATCAATGGGTTCAAGTTACTCCTGGGGAGATTCTGATTGGACACAATCAGGAAATTTTTTTACAATGAGAACAATCAGCCATTGAAATAATCTCCCCAGGGAAGTGGTGGATTCCCCAACACTGGACACTTTTAAGATTCAGGTGGACAGGGTGCTGGGCCATCTTGTCTAGACCATGCTTTTGCCAAGAAAGGTTGGACCAGATGATCCTTGAGGTCCCTTCCAACCTGGTATTCTGTAATTCTGCAATAATCCACTCTGCCCTCCCCTCACCAAAACCAGAACAGTACCAGAAGTACTCCACATTACTTAAGCCAGATAAGCTTCTCATCAACCTAACACAGTCTCTGGCTCTGAAAGTTTATGTTGTTAGTTTTACAGAAAGCTTCAGCAGTGTTTTGTTGAAATATTCAGGATCATATTTTCACTCCTCCCTAACATGGGAAAGCACACAGACCTGCTAGATCATGTGGTGTTTACTTAATTCCTAGTGAATTGAAAACAGTTATTCTCACCTCAAAAACAGTCTTCGCTGCATACCCTTGAACATCATCCCTGTTGATGACAATCTGAATAACTCGATACCACACCTCTTCACTGACGTAGTCACCAGCAATGCGAATCAGGTTTAAGATTGTATCCACATACCAGGTATAATCCACTGCATACTTCTCAGCTAGAATTGCAACTTTCAGAACCTGAACACACACAAAAGAATAAAGGCGGCTGACTGGCTTATACTATTAACTGCGCATCAAGATTCACTTTCATATACACCCAGTGACACCCAGAGGTAGCCCAGAACCCTCAGTTTCAGATGCTCACTTGCTCCCACAGTTAAGGTGGAAGATGAACACTGAAACCCTGTGCCAGAACACACCAGTTGCTAGCACGTAAGACTTTCCCCATAACGCCTTTGAGGATGTTGCGCCTGTGGCTTTTCAACTGTGTACCTACCTAAGCAATCGAGAGCAATTTACTGAACATTTTTTTGTTTGCTATAAAAACAACATCTAAACCAACACTGATACAGGACCAAATAGGAAACTGGAGACCTCTTAAAGAAAAAGAGGTGACAGAGACAGACCAGAGTCACAAAAATATAGCTGACTTTTTCAGGTCATACTGAAGCAAACAATCAGTACAGGAAGAAACCACCACATAATTTGTTATCAGTTGCATTTATACCGACCTATTCTGTTGAGATTACAGGGCTGATTGCCGACAACAACAAGCCAGTACAAGAGGTCACTCAGCTAACACGGCATTCTGTTAACTCCTCAGTTCAAGAAACTTTAGCAGCTAACTAAGCTAAATAATTACCATCAGTACAGGTTTTGGCTGCCATTCTAGGAAGCTCACCAAGTGAGTATTTCAACTTCTGCATTTTTCTCCTGTTGGGAGGAAGGTGATAGATATCATGCCTCTCTTAGCTGATTAAAAGGCCCTGGGTTTGTGAATCCTTACACCGAGAGAAAGTTCTCACAGCATACAAAGTATGAAATTCTGCCTACAAATAAGTATTTATCATACTAATTTTTGAAGCTACTAAGCAGTTGACTAGAGTAGGACATAACTCTCAGATCTAGAGATTTTCTCAAGCATTGATAAAATTCACTTCGCTTTCTATATGCAATGCCGTGACACCAAAATTAGTTTTTTAAATTTCTAGTTTCCAAGGGTTTCACCCCATCCCTCATTAGTTCAACCCAAATGAAGAATATTCTTTGCTACTAGACTACAAACTTAGGGGTTTCGGGGCTTTGTTTGTTGTTTTTTTTTTTCCAGATCAACATGAAAAATAATCCGTCACAGACTATCCAGCATCCCAATCAATAAATGATACATATGGTGCCAAAGACAGCTATGAAAAAAAAATGAAGGAAACACAAATATCTCACAATTTCTTCTCTAATGGAATAATCAGCAGTCTCCAAGTAATTCAGCATTTCGGCCACAATCTGTTGGGCATTGCTTCGGTCGCACATTGCATACAGGAGATCCACAGCTCTTTGTCGTACACTGACATCTCTTTCAGTCTGCAAGAAGACACACAGCAAAAGGTCAAGATGATTTCATCTTCCTTTGGAAAGCACATGCAACTTACTGAAGAGATGACACCTACTACAATCCATAGTCAAATTGAAAACAAATGCATTTACACAATCTTTCAGATGCAGAATAAACTTAAGATATACCCTTCACATAAGGTATAAGTTTCTCATGTCATTCTCACTTTCAGACATCTAGAAAGAGGTCACTGGAGACTCAGACAGCTTCCCAATTTTAGATAATATTAAAAAAAAAATCAAATAATCAGGTTTTGTTTCTGTAGTATAGATCCTCAGATCTGTGCAAGTGCTGAAAGGACAAAGGAGTTTGTACAGAACACTCCACTATTACCCTAACTAGGGTGAAGGAGTTTGTGGTTCACAGTGCACCGGGTAACTGCCATCACTGAATGCAAATGCACTAATAACTGACTGAAATGGTCAAACTGTCACCAGACCAAAGGGCAATTAGCCACCTGCAGGTTTAGTGCTGGGCTTCCCTTCTATCAACAGAAGCCCAGCTAGAACAGGTATGTAATTTAAAGTTAGACCAATGTATTAATATAGTACTGCATGAGCTTGGAAGGATAAAATACACGTAAACACTGAAGTGTACAAGTACATTTACATGCTAATCAGTCTTCCTCTTTCAATTTCTGCTTTTTCACATAAACATGGCCTGAGAATGTCTGTTTTCTTGATTCTGCAGTAGAAGTTGACCTCCTCTAATGCTCCCCATAAGCTACTACAGTGAAAGAATAGTGTCCGATACCAGCAAGAGAGTAATAAAACAAAGTCTTGCCAGTGTTCTCTGTTTTGAAATTCCATGTTTTGAAAGAATTCTTAATCTTCAGTCTACACTTCGAGGAAATACTAAAGTGTCACAGGGACTACAGCTACAAGTATCAGATTCCGTAGTAAGCCGCAGAAATAAACTGAAGGTGACCTCTATCATTGCCACCACAGCATGATTTTACAGGATTAAGGTAAAACCGTAAAGCAGACTTCTGAGAATAACTCATGTAGTTCCCAAGCATTATTAGCTTAATTGGGGAGAGGGACCTTGGGGCAGTGGGGGAAGAGGGCATTGGGGCAGGGGAGAAGACGACACTCAAAACAGACTGCACACTTAAATATTTACCTTCAATGCATTGATAACTGTTTCTATGTGTGTTTTCACAGCCTCATGTGAGAATTCAGAGCTGGCAAGCGTGCACATGCTTTCCAGTGCTAGGTAACGCAAATTAGTTTCTCGGTGCTGCAAGAACTGACCTAGCTGGTTACAGGCACGGACTAGTAGATTTGGCTCACTGCACAGAACAGGAGAGAAAGTGAAAGGGTTAAAAGCAACAGGTTTGAGAACACCAAATACAGAATACTATTTCTGCAGTGAAAATGTCTTAAAACGTCTTAAAGTGTCTGCTAGAATGCCCTGCTGGTGAAATGAAAATTCAGATACTGTGAGCAAACAAACAATCTGTTGGATTAGAGTGGTGGGGTCAACACAAAACACCAAAAAAATAAAGGTGGCAAGAAACAAAGCAAAAAAAAAAAAATCGCTGACAGCAACACAGTTCATTAATACTGCTCAAGTTCATTGCTGTGGCTGCGTTCCAATCTAGCAAGCAACTTCATATTCTGTTCTCTTCCCCCCACCATAAAATTCCATTTAGTGTTCAAGGCAAAGCCACAGCTTTTCACTTTAAAAATACTCTCGTAATAGAAGTGTTCTCACAGCTCACCTGTCATGATGTATAATTAGGCTTATTGCCTCAAACAGCACAGCATTCTTTGCATTTGAGTGTTGGACCTTTTTTGACTTTGGAGGCTCCTGCGCTTTGTTAAGAATAGTTTCCAGGCATTCTGTTAGACGACCACGTACCGCAGGGTCTTCTGGAGAAGAACAAGCCGTTGGACAACCTCATTTTGCTCAACATCCTAACCGCTACCTTAGGCCTGCCACCTTGCTAAACCTGAATAAGCTGAAGTATTTTAATACATTAAAAACAATTCACCCTTCCCCAATACGCAGTTGACAACAGAATTCTAAGCCACAGCCCTGTCTGGGTGAGAACAAAAGCCAAGTGTGATCTGCACTGCTTGTATTTCAAGGCTTTAATATAGTTGATAACATTAAAGAATGCTTAAAATGGCAGTTGCAATCAGATGCATACTGGTTTGACACTTTGCTCTAAATTACATGGCCTTTTGAATTATGTCGAGTTTAATTTTAACAAATCTGAAACACTCAAGAGTATGTATTTCAAAATCCTTGTCTTAAGACAATGCGCTTGCACTGCAAGCTATGGTAACACCACAGCACCACAGCTCTTTGGAGATAGTGTACAGCATAAAAAGGGATGACCACTGCTGCGATTTGTGCATTACCTGGAGGTGGATAGCACTGTAACAACCTCAGAAGTTTCACAGATAACCAAGGAGCAGGAACAAAATAGTATGTGTAGTCCTGAAGGTCTGTTGATGCAGAAGTTACAATCTGCAAAAAAAGCAGACAGCACGTCAGCTACTGAAGCTAAGTGATGTGCAAGCATGAACACTGTAGGCCACCTTTGACACAGGCTTATACAACTACGTCACTAGCAACATTTAATTCAGTAGATAAATTAGGTGCAAGTTGTCACACTATGAGTATACCATGAGGTTCCCTAGTAACAGAAATTCAGTTTTTTTGAGAGGCAGTAGTCTAAGAAGTCTCTTCCTGAAAGCATACTTGCTTTTCTTAAGAACAAAGATGACTGTCTTGTAACACCAAAAAACATTTGACTTGAAGCTGGACTTTCTTTGATTCATAGACTTAGGCAACAGAAAGCCTAAATATAGTGTTATAGTTGACTACTTATACGTGAACCTGGAATTCAAGCACAAGATGCTATGAGAGACTGAACAAAGGCATAACTAACACCATCAGTAATATTCATCCTCCAGAGCAAAGAGACAGCTTTCACAGAAGAGGTTCATGTGCACAGTGAAATGTGAGAGGGATTAGGTTAGGTTTCCAATCCCTCTTCATGGATTTCTTTTCCCCCTTTGATTTTAAAGCAAGCATGAATTTGGCACTAGTTTTGCTCAAAGAAATTCCAATTCTTGCTGCTCCATTACAGAACAGCTATGCACCTCCCTCAGCACTCCCTTGCTTTTACTTATTAGACAAAAGCTCGATATTTGAAGTTTCTCTGAACTACAAGCAATTTTGGGTATAACTCCAAATAAATCTGTCTCTCAAATACATTTATGAAGTAATATCCTCCCATGTCTTGCACACCTTCCAAAAGGCAAAAAAAAAATCAAACAAAACAGTAAAATGAGTTTTCCAGCATGAAGATGTTAACTTACAGAAATCTCTCCACTCCTCCCTGCACCCCCTTCCCCTGCTTAACCCCTACACCCATGTACAGAATATCAAATGCTTATGACTATTAACCTAGCAGCAGCTCAAAAGACAAAACAGGAAAAAGAGTAATTTTACAAGAAGCTTAGATAAAATACAGGCTGTATTTTTGAGAGTTCTGTGCAGAAGTTTGCAGAATCTGTTCTTTGATCCAACTACTCTTCAGTGTTATAGTAACATAAAATGAGGATTAAAAACTCAACTGCATCATGAGGATCCTTTCAAATCCAAGTAGCTGAAAGAGGGAAAGACCTTTTTGCTATGTAGACTTGGAACACAGCAAGGATTACACCAAGAATGTCTGGGCAACCAAACAGTTTCCTGCCCTGATAAACAACAAGTGTTAAAAATGATTAGCTGAACGAGCTGTATGAAGTGAAACTGAAACATCTTCACTTTTAATGGTACACTAAACTAATCTGACCTAGAAAGCTAAACATAGAAGCAACAGTAAGCTAACCTGACCTCAAAAGCTGAGTAAATTAAGCAATAGTGAAGTATTATCAGGGTTATCATTGACTCACTCTGCTTAATCTAGACACTGCCAAGGAGACTGAAGTTTTAAACTCTTCTGGGTTCTTCTGTGCCAAAGTGGTGATCAGACTTGTAGCTGCAGTAACCACACCCTAGGAAAAAAAACAACCAACAAAGCTATACATTAGATTTTGCAAGTTTAAGACCCTGCCCATTAGCACCTTTCACTTCAAGTATTTTTTAATATACAATAAAACTAAGTTTATCTCCATGACAAAGCCCCACATTAAAAAGCCCTTTACTTGGCTAGCAGCTAGACTAATTACACATCTTCAAGATCCAATAGGACTTACATCATGATGCTGCCATGCTTGCAGAGCATTTAATGCTATTTTTGTATCAGCTTTATCTCATGTTTGGATAGTACACCTAAAAAACCAGAGCTACATTAAAATAAAGCCTGTCTGCAAGTTGTCTTATTAAATATAAGCAGCATGAGTAGAAGAAATAGGATGCAGTAGAACATCCAGAGAATCCAAAGAATTATGACAACCCAACATGAAGAGAGGGCTTTGTCTAACACAAACATTTTATATTGCTGCAGACTAAAGCACTCTTACTACTGCTGAAGCACAGGTCTGAACAGCCTTGCTTTCATAAAGTAACTAGATGGGGGAAAAACGAAACGGCAAGGTAAGAATGACAACACGGACACCACAGGACAAGGAAGTCCAAGCACTGACAAATCAGGCCTTGTGTTTTTAGTGCACGTCTAATCTTAAAAGGCCTAGGAAAATTAGTATTGTACCTATGCAATGACTTCCGATTACAAGGCACAAGATTAATATACTTATAGCCAGAGCAAAAGAAGAACTTGTGCATACCATTCTTATATACCCAAGAAAAATGTAAACAAAGTTTTATTAAAAATTAATATATATAGCAATTAAAAAAGGACAACTCCTTCCATTTCTTTCCCCAAGCCTGAAGAAAACAGCAACCCATTTGTTTGAAAAACCCCAATAAGAAATAAATGAATAGTGTATTAACAGCAGAAGTGGCATGATTCTCTATAGAGGGCAGGCCTGAAAAGCATAATGAGGATGATTTACCAAGTGCTGGTCATTGAGGAGATGCACCACTCTAGATGTCCAGTCTCCCATGGGGACAAGGTCAGGAGAAGTTCTATATAAACGCAGCAAGCATAAGGCAGCGCTCTGCTTCACACTATCCATAGTATCCCTGCAAGACAAATATGGATTTAAAACACAGTGATTAAATCACAGCAATGCTTCCAGGCTAGCATTATGCCAGTCTGTGCATTGACTCAGCATCCCTCGCCAGGTAGCATCTTTTCAACAGAAGTTCACTAAATTCTTACAATGTTAAAGTATTGTTATCCTTAATTTTGTCCAGTAAGTTTAACTAGATAAGTTTTCAACCATTACATATGTCTAGTAGCCTCTATAATGATTCTTGGTAACTTACAGTGACATTTCCCATCTTTTTTAGCAGAATTGAAAGTTCATCATTAGATGAGCACAAGCTCACTGAATCACAAGTACAAGCTTCTTACCAACTGACTCAGGGGGAACAGTTAAGGTACACTGTATTACACATGCAACCCAAGCGGCACCTCCTGATAGGTCCTGCATATCAGATACAAATCATTAACCACTAAGCAGCAGTTTATACTGTGCCATCTTGGTTAAACAGTCAGAAACCTCCAAATCCCCAGTAGAAGTTCAGCCCACCTATTCTTTATGAATTTGACAATTTTCTATGAGATCAAATTGTACCTCTGTTAAAAACAAAAACCAAACTTATTCCTCCCCTCCCTCCTACTTACACTCAAGCCAAGGGAGATACATGACAGTTGCAAATGCAGCTGACAGTGCTCATTCTGCACAGGCCGGTTTGATACGACGTGTACACATATACATCTTATACATATTCTCTTAGAAATGCAAAAGGAACAAGGCCCTAAAGACTGATCTCAGAACATAAGCACAGCTTAAAGTTCAAACAAGTCTGAACTGAAGGCGCTGTGCTCTGTCTGCAAATGATGACCTGAAGTAAAATTTTTGGAACTTTTAAAAGTTATCTTATTAAAACCCGTAACTCATGGCGGTGTTGTCTCCACTGTGCTACAAGAACAGCACCTGTGCAGGACAGGACAGCAACAAGCCTGACAGGGCCCCAGAACATGCCATCTCTAAACATGCACCCTTACACAGGTAATTCCATGCCCAAGAAAGGTGGAATTATGGGAAGGATTCTCTCCTACTTCCTCCACCAGGCCAGACCCATACTGAGCATCAAGTGCTAGCTGCTTATTCTTCTCTTTCTGGCCCATACTACATTTGAGCTCTGCAAAATAGTAACAGTGTTGACGTGTGCCATTATAGACACTATTTCAAGAATTCAGAAGAATTTCCTAAGACTTTTGTCACAAGTAGGTATCACAACTTCCTCTTGTTGCCAGCTCAGGCAGTGCACAGAATAGACAGAGTCAGAATTAGTGTTGCATAAGCAAGCACGTTTCCGACATTCGCAAGTTCCAATGCTTAACATTTAGGGTATTAATAATACAGTTCTTATGCAACACATTACTTTTTTATATTAATGTAAGACATTAGTTTGTTATAAAACAAGACCCACGGGTATTCAAAAGTGTTTCATATCCGTAAGAGTTTAAATGCACTGTTTATATTTGGACCTGAAAGTTCAGAATAAATTAGCCCTGCAATCACAAGTTTCATTTTAGATTTACTTAACTACAGTTCCAGACATTTGTCAGGTCTGTCTAGAGATATCTAGCAATACAAAGGGAAAGTCAGAAAAAGCTGGTGGTGACTATTTGCCATTTACACGAATTGCTGTTTACATGGCTAGTAGAGGAAGCAAGAAAGCTCCCACAACAGAATATTTCCACATTCCTTATAAAGTCAGGACCATTTAAATAAGAGCTCCAGTTTATAATAAAATTTGTAGTGTAAACGTCTGTTCAGGCTCATTTATTTCTTCTTTTCATCAGGTGAGATAAGGGAAAGTAAAACATACACATTCCAGGGCTGTTCACTGCCACACCTTTACAGAAGAACTTGATCACAACACAAAGCTGTAAAAGCCTATTCAAGATACTGACACAGGCTTCACTTCCATGTTGTATTTGTACATTCATACAAGCAACTCCATGCTCAGGTGTACCAAAGTAGCTGCAGTTACTGGAAACTGTCAGTGTTTGTACTGCAAGCCCAGGGCTGTATAGCTCTAAGCTTGGATCAAGCTGCTGCAAAGGAATCGAGTTGCTGAAAAGGTTTATCAGTGTTGTATTTGAAGGAGGCATGTCATACCTACCCAGCTACAAGTATTTTTGGAATTTCTCCAGCAAATGCTTCCGCCATCTCCCGGCTACCCACATTAGCAATGCAGTGCAAAGCAAGCCCCATGAAGGTGGGGTTTCGACTGGCCAGATCATTCTTGATCGCATTGTTTATTAAGCGAATCAGCTCACTGTTAGAGTTCACGAGTACAGAGATGAAGAGATATCCCTGTGATTCACAAAAAGGAAAACAAAAATTTATTTTAGCTGACTTACATTACTTTTTCTGTTAATGCCAATGTAAATTCTTTGAAACATACAGTTCTCCTCCAATACCAAACACATGGGCAGAAATATATGGCAAGATACCAGAGCAAAGGCTAGAAAGATTAAGTAAACAAAAATTAGTAAGTTTAGTGTTACCCTAATGTATCAGTTTTTAAGTGTTTCATAAATCTATTTCAGCATATACTTAAAAGCTAATTTTGGATGAAAGGGAGCAAATAAAGAATTTGGCTTATTATTCAGACACTAGTAAGATAAACGTACCTGATAAACACGACCTTGCCTAAGAAGATTTAAAGATATTTTCTGAAAAATCAAAAGATCACTTTCCTTTTAATGCAAGACTCAAGGCAGTTTCTTAAGAGTAATAATTTTACACAGAGTGCATATTTTAGCTTTCACAATTAGCATACGATTGCCCATGCACAAAGGTGTTTAAATTTCAGAATCACTGCTACATCCAAAACAAGGCCTTAAGATGAGGGGTGGGAGCAGGGACTGGAACAAAGCAAAGTACTTTACACAGTATACAGCTCAGGCAAGATATTAAACCCAACAGCTTATGTTTTACAGAGACCAAGTTACTTACAATTTGTTTCTCTGTATATCTATTGGAACTGAGCAAGTTTACAGCTTCCATATGACCAAAGTCAATGTCATGCCCCAAAAGAAAGATGAAAAGCAGTTTGCAGACATACTTTTTCTTACTGTAACCATCTAGAGCCTTGTCACCTGGAAAGCAAGGAAACAAAGAACCATTAAACCTACGTTGCTCCTATATCTGGTGTCGTTCCCCTTCCCAGTTCCACTGAACTAACTCATCATATCCTACAGTAACAAGACTTACAGTTGTACCTAGCAATAAAGACATGAGAGTTATCACAAACAATCATCAACAGATGTCAGACAACCGAACAACTCCCAGGTTTAAAGAGTTATTCCCAGTCATAGAACACAGGTAGCTCTTCCTAATGGTCTAAGACAGAAAAATGCATAACTCTGACTAAGCTGAGCTGTCACTGAATCAAGACATTCACATGATACTAGTTTCAAATATTTATCTAAATTTGAAATTGACTTATAAGGGAAAAAAACCCAAACCCAAATCTTTTAGCGTTAATTCCATTGACCATTCTCTGTGTCCTGAAGGGCAGCTGTAAAATAATGCTGTCATCTAGGCCCTGAATTATTCTGTTATGGTCCTTTAAGTACCTTCTCACTAAGAAGCAGTACATACGTGTTTACTCTATTTTGATTTTCCTGTTTCTGTTAATAGCAGCTATGTCTTCCATACACGTTCTCTTACTAAACCCATTATCAAACCTTTATCACAATAATAGGGCTTGACACATTTCCTGAAGTGCACCAGTGTAGAGAACTCAACAGCAACAAAATAAAACCAGCCAGTCTTTTTAGAAAGAGAGAAGGATAGAGGTATATCCCCAAGCATTGAAAAAAACCCCAGGAAATGACATTACCATGAGAGCTTTAAAGTGTTTGTAGAATGAAATTATTCACAAGTGTTTCAGTTTTAGAAGAAAAATGCACCCTAAATAGATCTGACCTTATGTTGCAGTATTGCTGTATTTCAGAAGCTTCTAAAAGCTACATGAAACAGTACAGCAGCTTACAGCTCATCAGGCAGACCACTTTTCCTGAAAAGGGCTAAATACCAACATACACTTTTTGCAGAACATTCTCTCCTTACCCCAAATCAGGAAATAAAGGTGGATCTGCTAAATCAGACAAGCCTGAATGCTAAAGGGTAGCAAAATATTGCCAGATGCTGCTGCCTAAGAGGCTATGCAAGCTCCTTAGCCTCTGCATTCTGAGCCCAGAATAACTGGTCTGTCAGATCAGTGTGCATTCCTTGGTGATGGGCAAGTTCAGCTAGAACAGCATTGCATGAAGTAAAGCTTAAATAAGACATTAACTCACTGCCCTTACCAAAAAAGATTCAAGCTGCATTGTTTTAAAAAACTTGAGATTTATGTAATAGGCAGCTAAATACATATAATGAAGACTCTTAGCAGTATAGAAGTCTCTCCTTCTTCCCTCTCATCCACTGGTGCAGAAGCAGGTCAGATTTCCCATGCCACAGACATGCTCCCATGGATTTCACACTAAATTCACTGGTTCTATAAAACCAACAGAAACCTTACCCCTATAAACTAAACTTCCCTTTTGTGAAGGAATGAACGCTACCATCAGTGTGTGAAGCCATGTGATGTTAGTGTATCAAGAGAAAGCATACTGGCACACTGAAGTAGACAAAAGACAGATAAAAGGTTTGTTTACAGGCTGTAACTATGCATTTTGGGAGGCTGCTTTCTATTTTGTCTATAGAAACTTCTTTTATCTAGTTTTATTTCAACGGAGAAAACAAATAAAAGCACACGACTGCTACTTTATTACAATTATACCCTCCAAATCTGAGTCTTTAGAGACCCATTGATTTATTTTTTTTTTCAAACTAGCACAGACAGCATATCAGTTCCCACCAAAATGAAGCTTTACATTAAAGCTATTTTTATGCTGCACAAAGAAAAGTTGCCTTCAGGTTTTTACCACAGAGGCCAATACATGTCACGTTTTACTTAGAACCATGAAGCAGTGTTACTGCAGATACTCATGACAGTGAACTCCTGCTATACCAGATCCTGTCAAGAACCTCTGAAAACAGCCAGCTCTGCGGAAAGCTGCCGAAAGAGATGTTTTCTTCACGTCACATTTACAGTTTGCTGCCATAAGGCTATTTTCATGCTGAGTCAGCTTTAATCCAGGGCGGTTTGCTTTACTAGACATCTGAATTAGCATTAGAAGAACCAGAGCGAAACATCTAGACTGGAGGGGGGAGAAAGTTGTTTGGGGATTTTTTTGGTGTGTTTGTTTTCCTCTTCTTCTTTTGAAGGATTATGGCCAGGGAGAAAAGTAGATATTCAGCCATGTCTGTCTATCTGCTGTGGCCCTCAAACTATGGATCAAGCAGCAAAGGAATAAAGTTTTCTGTATTTGTAACTGGGGAAATAAATACCTCCTGTTATACTATTTTCCCAATAAAATGGTAATCAAGTGCAGAAGCTTCCTCCCATCCCACCATAGTAGGGAGATGCAGATCAAAGATCCCTTCCTTCCTTACGAGAGGCAAGAAAAAAAATACAGGAAAAGGCAGAGGGACACATTTAGTTTTAAAAATTAAACTCATGAGAAGCCAGCTGTTTCCAGGTGACTTAAGGGAACAGGGGATGCTGGATATCATTACCAGATACTATTACAACTCACAGAAGAGGACACTAAAGTAAATCCATTTTAGCCAGTGTTCCTCTAGTGGCCAAAAGCTACAGTACTGAGGACTTGCTGTGGTATTCAACGGCATTAATATCATTAGTTGCTCCTCTCAGAGATACAGATACACCAAAAGGCATCAGAAAGCAGCCTTCCCATGAACTTCACCATAAGTGAAAAACCCCAACCAGTCTCCAAGACTGGAGTCCCCAGCAGTCCAAGAGACTGAACTGCAGCTGCCTGTTGGTGTTCAATCCATCAGCAATACACAATAAGTCACAAATGTAAAACTATTCTCTCATCTTCTGAAATTACTCTGGTGGTGACTTTGGGAGATGAGAAGGGAAGATGAAGGCATGGATACTCTGAACCACATCAACTTTCACAACAAAGTATTTATCGTGGTTTGGCAATTCCTTTTTTTCAAGTTCAGGACTCAGCTATTTAAAGCATTACATACTTCCAAGATACCAGTATTTTAAGAGTTCAGATTAGCAAGGTCCTTGGATCTTGGGGTATTTGAAGCATTTTTGATGGAAGCTATGCCATGCAATCCAACTCGAAACATACCATGATCCTAGTAACAAGGAAAATATCAGCTTCCTTCTCCATCCTGTGCTATCAAATATTGTAAAATTAGTACCTGACATTGTTTTTTAAGACAGAAAAAAAATACTTCACTGGCCACTTTCAAAAGCATCTGTATGTGTGCAGAACTGAAGGCAATCTGAAGGTTCTCGATAACAGGTAAGCTTATAAAATAAGCCAAGTAACAGTCACTAGAACTCTTCTTTAAAGCCTTAGTAGTTCCCAGCAATAATAGAACATCACTGTCTTAAAAAAAAAATCTATTATTTAGCTAAGCAATTTGAAAAAAACAAGCATTGCAGTCAAAGGTCTCACTGTAGTTGTCTTAACTCCAGTTGTGTTTTGAAGAAGTCTTTGATTCACATTTTCACTGAAATTTCAAGTTTAACTGTCCAATTCCTCTCCCTTCCAGGTAGCATTTACAAAGAGTTATAAAGGTTCTATTTTAAACATTACTAACAAGTCTCATTGCTTAAGTACGTGCTAAAATAGTACAGCTTCCCCCAGCCTCAAGCAACTATCCAAATAAGAGCAGAAGGAAATTTCACATGTTCTGTTATCTTTATTCCAATACACAATCATTTCTTTTAGCTCAGCTCATTTTTAAATGCTTTCTGGAACATTTGTAAGGACTGAAAAATCAAGTCAGCAGAAACAGGAAGTATTCAGAACATACATCAGCAGGTTTTGAGCACAGTGGGTGTTTCAAAGGCTACTTGCTTTCCCTGGAAATATTACCAGTAATTTTTCTAAGAAATAAATTATTAACAGCTGATCAGCAAATAGCACTACTGTTAAGAAAGAATTCTTCCTTCATATTTCTGTGCATCAGCTCTCTACCATTTCAACAGCGAAGTTTTGGGTTTCATTGCTCCTAGACTTCTTTCATGCAGCCTTCCAAAAAGGAAGGAATAAGGCACAAATGCATTGTGAGACCTTTTGGTTCCCAGGCAGCACCTTCTGTCTCTAATCTGGACCATGAGTTAAAAACCAGACACAACAATCTTAGCATCTGAAACTGCAGTAATTGCTTATGCAAAACCCAATGGACAGCACCCTCAAGTGTTTCTTTGCATTCAGTGCGCTTCCTTCCTAGGCTGATACTGACCTATGTCCACACAGTTGAGAGCAATCCAAGGCTATGCTGTATCAGAAGGCCTACTAGTACCTTAGATGCTAAGAAAACCAAAGCTGCTTTTTATGAATGTATCTACACTTTGAGGCAAGATTTGTCTTTCTGTAAGAGTGAGAGTCCAAGCCCTCTGAATATTTGTGGGAGACAACCCATTCAAATCCATAAGCTGGTATTTATTTACCATACTCCTACCACCAGAACAGAGCAGCCCTGCAGCTCAGGTGATATTTGAAGCCTGGTTTTACTTTCAACAATTCACTTTGTCAGTGAAGACACTAATATTTTACTGTCTGATTGCCTTCATATATCTCAGATGATCAGAAGACAGTGTGACTAACCAGACCCATCTTAAATATAAAGACTATGCTTTCACAGCCTGCCAGGAAAGCCATTTACTGTTACACAAATTCTGTTCAAAACAGGTATTTAGAGGCTTATCTTGAATTTCCTGCAAAGGGTTAGTGTGTAGTTTGGGACAACAGAGAATATTTGCTTGAAATTGAGAAAACAAGCAAGCTGAAGTAAAAAAAAAAGCAAATATTATCAACTGACATTGGTGCACTTCTGCACAAGCCCAAACTAAGATACACTAGCATGTCTGAAATCTAGCAGCTGCTCTTGTAACACAAACCCTATTAAGCAATCTGAACAAACTAAAATCTAATGCCAGACCTGGAAAAAAGAACAAGCCTGAATCAAGCAGAGAACATGGTTCTTTTGCAGAAACTGATTATAGATTTGTGGGCAGTTTCATTAGTACACAAATTCTGCTCTGAGAGATCAAAATGATACAACAAATTAATAATCTAAACAGTATTTTCACTCATTTACAAGAAAGTTGCTACTCTGATGGCCAGACTTCTAGTTTGGTTCAGGTACAGGAGCAAAACCAGCCTGCAGTCTGAACATGACAAACAAAAGGAATAGTATTTCTCCACACTTAACTACTACCACTTCTGCTTTGTTACACTGGTGTAGTTTCTCTCTACCACACACATCTTATCTCAGCTAACGCAGAAACATTTAAAGCAACCATCAAGGACACACTGACCTCAGCTACGGAGCTTCCTCATGCTGAAAAGAGAAACAAAAATCACCCTAAGAACAGAGATTCTAGATTCCTTCGGAGCTTGGAGCACAGAAGCCAGAACAGAACTCAAAGCCAGTGTACGTTCTGTCAGTTCAAGCAAACTACGGCTTTTTCAGAGATGTGCAGCCTCATCCCAGCCTGTTACGTACAAGGGTATTTTGAAAAGGAGGTTATCCAAACATAAGGCAGGTAACAGGCTTTCCAGCTACTGGCATGACAGAACAAAAGTAAAAATACTTAGCCTCTGTCTGTAACAGTGTAAGAATATATCCTGCAAGTTACATGTGGTGAGGGTCTAGATACTGCAGCACAGTATGCTGAAGAGTACAAAGGTTCAGAGGAAGGAAAGGATACTTGTGGTGTACCAGTTTCTTAGGCTAGTCTCAAGCACAAACATAGGTATGTCAAGAGATGCTACTGCCAGCCCTGCAGTCAGACCTTTCCCTGGTTACAGCAATGCAGCCAGATTGAGAGCTGCATCTTCAGCTGGGTAACTAACCTAGGGACCCAGTATTCCCCATAATTATTTAGCAAGGGACACCATCTTAAATTCATGGTCACACATTCGTCTTAATCCAAACTATTTAAAGCATTTTTTAAAATTCAGAGATACATAAAAAGAAACTGGGTTAAACTGAATGATTGTCACTTAAACCAAGAATAAATGCATTAGGAAGCTCTGTTTATTTTTACACAGCCTCTCTGCCGGGCAAGAGCCACACAGCACAAAGCCCATGTAGATCTTCTGCAGTGGAAGATAGACAGCTATCACCTCCTCACATTCTCAAGGCCTCAAGGAGTTACACAGCAAGCTGTCCAAGCTCAGCTTCTTCCAAACTGTAACATTTATGTCTAGTTTTTGCTCAGGCTACCTCAAGTTTTGTCTTTAGTTAAGATTTTTTTACCTAGAATGCATACAAATTCAGTAATAAAGTAGCCATAAAGATCAGCTTATGGGAAGGTTTATTCACCTTTCACTCAAGCTACTGCATGAGCATACACTGTATTTATTCAAAACTATTTAAACTGCGCTTAAAGGATACTACACAAGGCACATAGGCTAAAGTTATTGCACTGCTTTGCTGAAAGTACTTCTATTCTCTGATCATTGCCCGATTCATGGTTCTACACAGCTAAAGGTTCCCATGATCATTTCTCCTCTGCACCGTGATTAACCAGAGAAGAATTTACTGTGTACATACTTTCAACTATTTTTGTACTTAAGCCACAAAGTATCTTGCAAAACTGAGGAACAGAACTGTTTTTATGAACTGTGCCACCAGCAGCTCTTCAACCTACCATTATTCAGCAATACAACACGGCTACCCAACTACCTATGTGAGCCAGACAACACTATTCTGACAGAATTCAGTTCACTTAGAGCTTCATTTCTGCCAACTTTTCTTAAACTTATAATACAGTGGCTTATACTGCTGCTTTTATAAAGTCTCTCACGGAAAAGAACAGCGAACACCAGCTCTATGGTGTTTGGCAGCCTTTTACTACAGGTGATATTAGCAACCTTCTGAATACATGTTTGTGGACTCTTCACAGGACAAGACTCAGGATGACTGACACTGACAAAATACTGAATTGTGTGTCAGGGCTCATTGTGTGATCCCCACACAGGATTTACTGCACTTTGCCAGTGAGTGCACTCAGAAGGCATAATCAGCATTAGCATTAATTCTCCCACTCTCTCAAGTTTACAGAAGTATGCAGGTTAGTAGGTGTTGACAGACTCAAATGGAGTTTAACTTGTGTTACTCAAAACATGCAAGCCATCATCTTTCTAGATTGCTTAGCTTTCACATGGAATAGAGGTTTGACTCTAGCTTCCTCATTTCAGTTTGTAGACTAAAGCTTTTCAGATCAGGTGCAAACATAAGGAGTTAGGTCAGTAAGCAGCAAGTGAGATACTAACTGCTCCTATCTAAAGATTATTTAATGGGATCTGACCACAGCCAACAGTAAGAACTGGACTGTATCCCCGCAAGTCAGTATTTAAACAGCCTTAACCATTATAACTTTTCTGCTATTCCTTATTGCATTCCTTTACAACAGCATGCTTAACTCTAGCAGTGAAGTGAGCAGATCTGACATAGCCTCCTTCATGCTTCAAGCACACTGGAACACACAGCAAGCAGCAAGGTTCTACAGGAGCTTCAATAACTTTCATTCTGTTATGCCTTTTGAAGTTTTCAGGCCTTCACTGCTAACTGAAGACTTAGTCTGATGAAAGCTTCCAGTTTCAGTAGCAAAAAATTGATTAGGTTTTGCAAACAAACCAAAGCTTCACCCATCAACCAAATCAAAAAATAAAAAAGGTGTAGCCTGAGGTTAAGTTGCTGAAAGAACTAGATTTGTGTTAGTGTGACATACACAGACCAAGAGGAAACAAACACTCTTTGTGGCTGTATCTTCCAGATTATCTTTCAACTAATTTAATTAAGTTGATTAAAGTCACACAAAGATTTGACTACCTTCTTAAGTGTGCAGAAACTTCTTAAAACAGTTTTAAATTAAACTGGTTTCTAGTAGACCCTTGAACCATGCACTAATCCCTCAGTGTGCATGCATACTTGGTACATTAAATCAATAGCTGCTGGTCTCTGTCTGGAAAATAGACACAAGTTTTAGACTTGGATTGGGTGATGGAGACTAGTCTGTGGAACAGGCTACGCAAAGCCTGCTAATTCTGGCAAAAATCAGACCAACATCAGTGTTAGATGGAAGCTTTGCAATGAAAAAGAATTGAAAAACAACGTGATGGCATAGGGAGGTGACTAAATCAAAGTTCCTTTTTCTATTTACTGTAGAAAAACAGTTATTAAAATTTCCTCAGTTACCCTACAACTGAAGTTACCAATATGGATAAAGTATGCTGAAATATCTAAGACAAAAATGTGATGGCTTCTAATTCTGAAGAATTTAACTTCTCTCGTCTTGCACAGTGGTCAACTTTTCCCTTCCAAGCTGTTGTTGACAAAGGTTTTTGCAGGTCTTCATATGCCTTTAAGAGACATACCACTTAAAAAAGTAGCAACAGATCCCTATGAAGTTCAGGAAAGTTATTTCAGGCTTTCTCAATGCATTAAGTATTCCAAATAGATTCGATAGTCTAAGTCAGGATAGATAATTAAGGTAAATGGGTTTAATCTGAATACAGCCAATTCTGAAGCCACATATATAACCTCCACACTGAAACGCCTTATCTAGCTATACGCACAGCTCCGTATCTATTTAAACAGAATGTTTACCAGCCACTACTGGTAGAACTCCATTCAAAAGCACCTCAACTACCCCTCAATCTTTAAAATTTGAAGCCACATACACAACTTGAATACAGTTACAGCATGAGTTTTACCATGCGTTATCTAACAAGTTAACTGCTGCCTCTTGGAACACACAAGGATGGAATTAGTCACTACACATCCCTCGTTTCATATGAGTAATTTGTACTGCTGCTTCTTCTGGGAGGGGTCAAGATCTACGGCTTCACCAACTACTCAGTTTTATCTGAATTCTACTATAAGACAGCCTAACCCATTACTTCCCAAAGGGGGAAGGCAGCGGAAGGGGTGGAGAGGGAAGAGAAAGGGGAAGGGAGAAAGAGGAGGAGTTTAAACAGATTCAGTTTTACTGGAAATAATTATAGCCACCAATGTTTCTCCAAACTAGTTCACGGCCTTCTGGAAGAAAACAGGCCGAGTAGTCACATTGTTAGAACTGTCAAGAAGTTCTGTAGTTCAGAGAACACTTCCAATAGTTACTCTAACAGCCTGCTCTAACATTTTGCCAGCATCAGCAACTGACAAAAAAGTCTAAACCATGTAAAAACAAAACAAAAACCCATAGAAGAATGTCATATGAGGAAGTATGCATAGTTTGGTATGATCAAGTCACTTACCTTTAAATTTTGAGCGAATGTTTGCTAGTTCTTTGTTTATCCTCTTTATTTCTGCTTCCTTACTTTTGCCTGAAATCAAAAGAACAGACATCAGGATACAGTGCTTTGGACAGCCCTCTGCCACCCTAAGCTTCTTTCCACCCAGCCAGGCTGTGTGAACATGCAAACATCAGGAGGAATTATTACTCTCTCTTTCCAGGATTAGGACTAGATGAAGGCAAACACCACAGAGGTAACCTGACCATTGTTTCGTAGTGGATTTTGAGAAGCTAAAAGGACCTCCCAGTTTCAAGAAGCTTCGCAGACTTCAGATAGCATCAGTCGCATACAAGTAATCTGAAAATGCCTTTACTACCAACTTTCACAAATGCTTCAGTTTTTCTACTCCTTGAACTGGCAAGGGAAAACTGAATTTTACTTCCAGTTTGATTACTGGGTTGATAGCGCTCTGAAGGAGAGAGTCTCCCTAAGCACAATCTTATAAACAGTTTGTGCTATTCCTCACCTTCAGCACAAGTCAATTTACTGTTTCTCTACTGAATGGTCACTCACTTCAATAGCTTTTAAAACATTCCTAACAGACAGTGAAGAGGAAGAGCAATAAACTTACGAGCAGCCCAAAGACTCAAAAGACCTCAGACAGATATGAAAGATGCATAAGTTCAGACTTACAATATGCCCCATGAAAGTCACTTGAAAAAACCATAAGTACTTATTATTAGGAATCCCAGAATTACTCTGTTTGGAAGGGACCTTAAGATCATCTAGTTTGAAGCCCCCTGCTCAAAGCCTCATCCAACCTGGCCTTCAATCCAACCCAGACTTGACCACCTTAAGCTTCTCAGCACCATTTACATTTCATATCAACTTTTGACTCTTCACATATATTTGGCTACAAGGTTATGAATAAAAGTTTCCTGGCCCTGTTTGAAAATGATCCAACTTTATGAGTAATGGGGATCAGATGCCCTGCTTTCACAGCCCACTTTCCTCCACACCACTCATCATGACTACAGACAAGTCAGTGCAAGGAGGATATGTGACAAGGCACTCCACATGGCGAAAAAACCCAACTTCCCCCTTACCCAACTCTGAAAAACCAATTACTCGTACCTACTTGTCCACTTACTGCTTTTAAGAAATTATGCATTTTCAGAGTTCAAGAATTCACAATACCTGTTCTGAAACATAAATGGTAGTTGCTATCTGTATGCATCTTGGTTTTGAGAAAAAGCAGGAGATATGGCCACCGTTCAATTTGACCTAGAAACTCCAATTAACTTCTAGAACGACAAGGCCAGAGATCATAGTATACCTCCCTAAGTTTATAAGGTGCATCTGTTGGGATCACAAAGTTTAACAAGTTTTCACTAATATATCATACAACACATTATGAGTTTTCTTCTAATTTAACTTGTCAAGCTAAAGTAAGCTGGTTTTAAAGCAGTAACACTATTTACTGTATAAAGAAACAGCAGCTCATACAATCTAAGGCTTGAAGTATCTTCTACTACAGATTTTAGATTTGTGTTAATTGGATTAGATTATTTGTCCTGCGCACATAGCAGAGATACCAAAGTGTTCGTGCCTAAGATACTCGCCAGCTTTAGGAATTCACTACTAGACTAAATTTCCCTATGAACAGGGGGCCACAGTAACATAGGCCAAAAGGGTTCCAAGTGTTTATGTAAATAACACTCCAATTAACATGTTAGCCTATGTCTAACCCCAACAAGTGTGGCAATAATCACTGCTGTTAAAGGGGGGGGGGAATACATTTCAGGCAGTTTTTCTTAACCCAGGATGAAATCAAAGCTGTCATTTTTTTTAAATCACCAAAAGCTCTCAGCAAACCTTTCAAGCAGCATTATTTACCCATTATGCCCACAGCTTATCAGTTACTGCTAGGAACTGGGTTCTTTGTGTCCTAAGCAACCAGAGTATTAAAGGAAGCCTGACTAAAATACTTCAGGAATTTGTGAAGTCAGCACCTTTGGTAGAAATGGATTGCAGCCTCAGCAATACAAAAATCAAAATCCCACCCCCTGTGCACAGAGCCTTAGCAGTGAGTTGACAGAACACCCATATTAAACAGCACATTCACAACTGAAGGCTTATTCTCTCAAAGTTAAAAACTTGCACAGGATATGAACAAAAGCCTGTTCTGAATAATTCCTTCAGGCTGTTCTATTTTGAATACACTATATAATCTCACCTAGACATCGATCAAACATAAATAGCATAGCAAATGTCTGGTCACAGAAGCTTAACTCTCACACTGGAAATTAAGTTGAATGGTTAAGACTTAAGTTGTCTCCTTATTACTGCTTACAGTCCCACAGTGTCTGAAACTGCAGTTTTAGAGAGCAGCACCAGCACGCTGGGTGTTAAATATCACCGAGGATAGTTGCATAACAATGCTTAAGATAAATCATGAGTTAAAACCAAGCTGAAGCATCTAAAAACAAACTCCTTGAACTCCAGCACTCATATTATATGGTAACCTTATACAAACTTAGTTTGTTGTTCCCATTAGAAGATGACAAAATATACCCTCAGGGTGGCAGGCAGCTTCAGTTTGTTCCATGTACAGGGAAAAAGAAAATAAAAGTATCAAAAATCAAGGCCCAACTTTAGCTAGATCATCTGTCCTACTAAGTGGCTGGGTGGGGATGAGGGACAGACACAACAGTGGACATGTATTTAACTGAGGAGTTTTCATCTCATTACTGAGCCGTGGTAACATTCATGGAAGAATTTCTGCAAGGATACTTGATTTTTACCATCTCTAGAAACACCTAAGGATGGTTAAAAAGGAAGATTACTTAAGGTAAAACCACTTACGGATGACATTTGGAGTGCTGCGCTACAGAACTACAGGCTTACATTTCAAAGCTTGCAAAGGCAATTGCTTTGTCTCACTTCCAGGCTGTTACACAGCTCCCAGTTTCAAGAAATTATCAGCTATCTATTCCAACAAAACGTGCTATAGCCAAGCTATTCAACTTGTAGTGGCTTGATAAAGGTCATGTCATGTATACAAACGGATGGGCAGGACAGTATTTAAGCCAGAGCATAACGAGATTAAGTCCCACATCAGTTCAGGCCACATCCTTCTTACTTTCAGGCTTTTTCCAGTTTAGTAAGACTATAACTAAATATCCACAACAAGTTATCAAAAGAGGTGTTTGCAAGGCAGTAAGTTTTGGTTGGCTATTTTGCCGAAAAGACAGTTTATAGCCTTACAGCTCTAGCAGATGACTGCTGTTAGTCTTTTCCAAGATGAGTACCTGAACAAACGGATGCCCAGTCACAACACTGTCTGAGGTGCTCAGGAGCCATTACTTCATATTCGGCAGTTTGTCAGCATTCAGGCTCCACCATGGCGCCTACTGTCTGCATTAGGCAAGGTAAATTTACTCTGCAGCGTGCTATTATCTTTAATTACCATCTTGTTTAACAATGATAGACTACTGAACATCAAAAGTCATTCAGCTCTTCAGAGAGCCAATTATTCTTCTCAAATCTCCTAGCAGTCCAGAGCTTCAGTACTGAGTGAATAACACCTCCATCTCTCAGTCTGGAGTTTTGCATTAGAATTTACAGCAGAATGAGAAAACAGAAGTTACAGGCAAGGGATTTGTTGAGTTCATTCATTTGAAGAGAATATTTGAGATACTTTAATACTAACTTGGCAGCAGGGTTGCAAGACTAAGCAAGTGCTTCGAGGTTGGAATTAATGGGCTGCTTGTGGCTCACTTGGATAGCGACCTGCTCCATCAGGATTAACTTCTTGTTATGCTCACTGCAGACTGCCTAAGACAAGTTCAAGGCACCAGGCACATCCGTGCTGATTAACTAGAACTGCCAAAAGTTCTTAGCTGTCATACAAACCATTCAGAATACAGTATATTTCTGACCAAGTCTACACATTTATTTCCCAAAGGGACAGAGAAGCACTTGTTCTATGCAGCTCTCTACACAAATACTGAGTAAAGCAAATTTCTGCCTGCAAGGTCTTGAGAGACAGGTGTTTTGACAACACTTAAAGCAATAAAAAATTGCTTCACAAAACTGTAGATGTTCCTGGTACTCATCTGGCTCCGATCTGCTTATGGCCAGGTGCCAGTGTAATTGAGCCCACCCAGTAAGTCATTTATTTTGGCTTTATGCACAGGTCAGAACTGTTACATGGTGTTACCTCTTAGCCTTACTTGCCTGGTGGCCATCTGACAATCCTATGATTAGAGATGTGCTGTTATTACCGTGAAGAACTATAAAGCATGTTGGGTAGAAGGCTCTATTAAGCATAAGAAAAAGCTTGCCAGCATTCTGTCCTGCTTCTTGAAGGCAAGTAGTGGCGTCAGTTACTATTTGTGGCACTACCATTTGTCCAACAGAATATGCTTCTTTGTTCACATTCAATTATCGAATAGGCCTTGAAGACAGGACAACTCTAGTTTGCTGTTAGGAGAGCAGTAATACAAATACTGCCAAGGCTAAGAGCAGCAGCTTCTTTTCTCAACTCCATAGTGGCTAGGAACATCTACTTGGGAAGAACACAGTTCTTACACAAAAGATAAATTCTTTATTTTAAAGATGCTGTTAGATGTTTTCCTTGAGAGATGTGAGTCACTGTTTTCCAAACATAGGAATTTTTCTGTTTTGTTTTCATTAGCCTCTACACTGATTGGCAAGTTAGGTGAGAGAGACACCACAGGCAAACTGCTACTAGCTTCCCTTCAGCAAAATATGTTGATATAGTTTCATAATCTGTTTGATTCAAGGCTATCACTTCTTAGAAGACAACTCCAGACAGTTCCTTAGCACTGCTCTCCTCCTGGCATACACGTTCCTGCTACTGCCTTGTACCACTGCAAGTCTGTTGGGGAGCCAAACAGCCAAAAGCAAAATTGGTTGATTTAATATCCAAAGGGTAAGTCATATCAGCTTTATTTACTACAAGTGACGATGCCAGCAGAAGACAGCAGAACACAGGACCAGGTAGAGAACAAGTCTGACACATTCACCATCCAAACACACTTTAGTTGGCATCAAGCAATCAAACTACCCATTTGCCTTTCCTATTGCTAAAACAGCTTACAAGAATGATGCCAAGACCACACTGCATTCTTAAACTCTGTCAGGGGACAGAGAAAGAAACTTGTTGAAAGAGGGGTACCAAATCAAAACAAACACTATCATCTCTACAGTAAAAATGGTGCAAATACTTACAGGAAAATATTCACATACAAGTAATCAGTGTATCCATTCTTGCCTTTGTGAAAGAACTTTTACAGTACTTACATCTCTCATCAGTAAATTAAACCACTATTTTACCTGCCAGCAGAACAGGTATTCATGTTACAGCTCTAGAGTATAGATTAGCTTCATGAAGCAAAACACCAAATCCATCCTCCACCTCTCCCTAATCTCTGACAGCTGGTTATTTAGCACAGCAGGGAAGAGGGCCAAAAAGAAGGCAGGTTACATAGCAATACAGTAGAGTGGTCTCTTTGCTGTGTGCCTGCCCTCACATTATGTGAGTTTGTGTAAATTCCTTCATTTGGCTAAACTATCTAGAGTGCTACGACAGAGGGGCAAGTTGCAGGTCCATCTGAGTATGCTTGAAGGATGCTGGTGCTAGTATTCACGAACTCACTGTGTAACTAATCCAAAGAAACTACTCTAAAATACTGTACCTTCACAAGATGTTAGTACGGCTTCTGTTTTGTTCAGAAATCGACCAGTTCAAGGCTGCAGAACAAGCAACTTTTTGCTTAAAGATGTATTAACATCCTGTTATGAACACAAACATGAGTGCATGCTGTCCTTTCACAAGATACATTTGATCAGAGGGAAAAAGTGCCTGTCATGTTGAAGATCATGAACGGCACAAAGGCAGTTAAAGAATGTTGTGCCTTGGGACATCCTGTTGTGATTAGATATCCATTATTAAAGACAAAGACCAGTGACCTGCTGATCACATTCAAGAACTCTATAGTGTAGATTTTCTAATATTCTGCACAGTAAGTGAGCTACTATCCACAGAACTTCTTCCTCCAGTATACTGCTAGAGATTTGCTCCTATAACAACACTTCTCATGAAACAGCAAGGAGTCACAGGCTTTACTGTAATGCAGTAATCCTTTAACTCCTTGTCCTCATAAGGGAAGGGAAATAAATGCTAAAGAGCACACAGTGGCTTCCAAATCCTATCACAATTCAGATACTCCAATTGCAGCAGTTTCATACAAGTTTAATAATTTTAGGTGCCCACCATGGATTTTTTTTTTCCTAACTAGAAACCACAAGTTAAGAAAAACACTAAAGCTCAAACTGTGAAAGAGTCTGAGGAGTAACTAGGTAACAGGGTCTAGCTTAAAACCAGATCTTTCCCCAAGTGAACTGAAAGCTTACTGGAAGCTCCTATATGAGCGACTTAATGATGTATAGAACATCTACGTGGCAAGTTAGTTGACAAAACAACATTGACTCCTATCAAAATAGAAGCTTCAAGCTAAGAAGATATGCAAAACCAGAAGTGCAAGGTTAGGCTACTGCATAAAGCAGCTCTTCCTCCTTCCTTGACAAAGCAGCATTAAGTAGCCATCTCCCTGAACAGTATTTTCACACTGTACAGTTACACTCCCTTCAGCAGGGTAAGGCGTTATTGGCACTGATTTTGTGCAAGTCACTGTGGACTATCTTCTACCTTAGTTCACATAGGTAGAGCTACTCATGGAACAGTTTGAAGCTTATCCAAAGTCTCCCGGTTTAACTATCACTTCCAAACTACTATTTCAGGAGCCTTAAAAAAAAAATCCTACACGAGCTCATCAATCAATACAGACATGCAATAGCGTTTGCAATAGTCCTTAACTTCCTCTTACCACTCCTGATTGGCAGCCTTTATCCAAAGAATTTCCAATTCAGCAGATGTTATATTTTACAATGCCTCTAATGGAGAGGTTTGATGTCACATGAAAGACTAGCTCTTTACTACCTCTCATCTATGAATTATCATCTTTGCCTACTCTTCTCAGCCAAATATGCACAAATCCAACAAGTTAAAAAAACCCAAACAAGCAAAAAAACCCAACAAAAAACCCCAAAATGCCAGCCCCTCAGGCTTCCATGAAATGACCAGAAGAAAGCTAAGAGAGAGAAGCCACCAGCAGTACATTACTTTGGTTTTATGCATCCTCCTCAGATTAACCTCATGCTAATTGTGTTTTCCTTAAATCTCTCTCCTGCAAATAGTAGCAAGGGATGCAAGACTTAGTGCTTATTATAGCTCTAAGAAGCACGTTCTTACGTTTTTTTCAGGCCAGAAACTGTCCATATTTGATGAGTGGCCACTGCCCTGCAAGACAAACACGAGAGCAAAACAAGATGCCTTGCCTTGAAATTTCCTCAAAAGAAGTAAGTAATCTAAGAACACAAAGTCATTGACTGTCTACAGAAATAACTCAAGTCCTACTTTAAAACTATACCCAATGCAAATAAGAACCTACACCTCAGAGGATAAATGCAGTAGCTGCACACTAAAAGCTGTATTACTGAGTTATAGCACTAGAACAAGCTGTATGTGCCCATCTCATCCTGTGTGAGGTTTGAAGAAGAGAAGATAGCCCTTTGTTATATATATATCTGTTGGGTTTTATTTAAAGAAAAACAATATAGCCTGAGAAGAAAGGAAAAGTATTTTGAATACAGAAATATTTGGAGAACAAACTAAAGAAATCCTTCCTCCCTCTGTCCAACTTTTAAGGTGACAGTGAAAAGGTAAGACAGTTACCTAAAGCAGTGAGGGAAATGAAGAACTGCTGCCCTCCAAGCCTGTGGCAAAAGGAGCTTTTGCCTCCATGTAGACCCAAGAGTAGATGACTTCCTGATTTTGTAGTGGAAGAATGGGTTGCCAGTAGTACACTTAATACTGTAACTTCTACACTACCACCTCCAAAGGAGAGAAGCAAGCTTTCCTAGTTTTCAGGGTGAACAGCAGATTATACTGTTGTTGCAACAGAACAGCTTGAGTGACGAATGACTAAAAAGTACTTCATCGGCAGATAAGCATAAAAATATTCTCAGAAAAATGAAAACAGACTCCTGATGATGCATCTGTCAGCTAAGACAGCTGGAGTGCTTATAAAGCACCATCTTGCATAAGCCAAATCACTTCAGCAGCTCTGCAGTACATCCACAAAAAAGATTTAACATACTACTTAAGAAACAGTATTTCTTCAGGAGTCCATATGCTTATAATGCACGTGGACCTTGTTGGGTTTTAGTTCATGAGGCGCTCATCCAAGCAGTGACAAGGACTCTTCCTGACCTGAACTCTTCAAGTTTGGATGGCACTTCACCAAACCACAGGATCCAGAGGTTTCCAGCTCCACCACCACTACAATCGAATTTACAGCATAGCCATGCCTTGCTATTTTCTCAGTGGGGCACATTAACTAAGTGTTATTAACTGGGCTAGCTTACCAAGTACTTAGCCTTCAGTCTATAGGTTTCTTGTCTCTTCTCTGGTGTCTATGAAAGATAAGCTAAAAAGCTATTAGTTGTACTATTTCATGTATGTTATCAAACAATTCAACCAAGCAAGTTTCTAGAAAAGCCTACACATGTACTGGCAAGTTGCCAGGCATCTAAAAGGGTTACTTTCTTAAAAACATGGTTTCTGTGCCATCTGCACTAGGACCTCTACACATAAAATAGAGCCTACAACAAGAAGCTGCCCTGAAACAATTTTGAAAATTCACTTCATATCTGTAAGAAGACCATTTTGCTTTGAAAAAGTCACTCGATATTAGAGTTTCACAGAGACTAGAGGAAAGTCAAAGCGTTAAGAGACACTTCTGCCCCTTAAAGTATTTTACAATTTCTGCTACAAGCAGTATGCTTTTTTTTAAATTAAAAGCTTGAGAAATCAGCATATTTTAAGCAGACTTTTTAAAGTCATGTAGAAAGTAATTCTTATATTCAAAGTCGTATGTGGCAGAGAAGCATTTAACACAGATCACGAAGTTTAACAGAATATGGAAAACAAGGAGATGATTGGTGACAGCCAACATGGCTTCACTAAGGGCAAACTGTGCCTTGAAAATTTAGTGGCCTTCTATGATGGGGCTACAACACTGGTGGATAAGGGAACAGCAAGTGACATCATCTTCCTGGACTTGTGCAAAGCATTCGACACTGTCCCACATGACATCCTTGTCTCTAAATTGGAGAGACACAGATTTGATAGATGGACCACATGGTGGACAAGGAATTTGGTGGATGGTCGCACTCAAAGGGTTGCAGTCAACAGCTCAGTGTCCAAGCGGAGACTGGTGATGAGTGGCGTTACTCAGAGGTCAGTACTGGGACTGGTGTTGTTTAACATCTTTGTCAGAGACATGGACAGTGGGATCGAGTGCACCCTCAGCAAGTTTGCCGAAAACACCAACCTGTGTGGCACAGCCACCACACTGGAGGGAAGGGATGCCATCCAGAAGGACCTTGATAAGCTTGAGAGGTGAGCCTGCACAAACCTTATGAAGTTCAACAAGACCAAGTGCAAGGTCCTGCACCAGAGTCAGGGTAATCCCAAGCACAAACACAGGCTGGGAGAAGAATGGATAGAGAGCAGTCCTGAGGAGAAGGACTTGGGGGTGCTGGGTGATGAGCTCAACAGGACCCAGCAACGTGTGCTGGCAGCCCAGAAACCAACCGTGTCCTGGGCTGCATGAAAAGAAGTGTGACCAGCAGTTTGAGGGATGTGATTCTGCCCCTTTGCTCTGCTCTCGTGAGACCCCACCTGAAGTACTGTATCCAGCTCTGGGGTCCTCAGCACAGGAAGGACACGGAGCTGTTGGATCAGGGCCAGAGGAGGCCATGAAGATGGTCAGAGGCTGGAGCACCTCCCATATGAGGACAGGGTGAGAGAGTTGTGGTTGTTCAGCCTTGAGAAGAGAAGGCTCTGGGGAGACCTTATAGGTGCCTTCCACTGCTGAAAGGGGACTACAGGAGAGATGGGGAGGGACTCTATCAGGTAGTGTAGCAATAGGACAAGGGGTAACAGTTTTAAGCTGAAAGAGGGGAGATTGAGATGAGATATTAGGTAGAAATGTTTTCCTGTGCGGGTGGTGAGGCAGTGGCCCAGGTTGCCCAGAGAAGCTGTGGATGCCCCATCCCTGGAGGGGTTCAAGGCCAGGGTGGGTTGGGGTTTTGGGCACGTGGAAGGTGTCCCTGCCCATGGCAGGGGGGTGGTACACAATTTTTAAGGTCCCTTCCAACACAAACCATTCTGTGATTCTATGATAACCCAAGTGCCAAAAATGTGCCAAACCGACACAGGAGTGAAAACCAAACTTTTCAACTATCAAAGACAGTCTGGCAGTGTGACCTGCTTGTTCACTCACAATTAACTAGAGTTGTAAGCACTGAAAATTGCTATGAAGGCTTTTTGGAAGTCTGTAACAGATTGGTAAAAACAGAAAGGCAAGACAAGCATCACTCCCAAATCAGTAATATAATGAACTTGTGAGAGAATGATGCACTATTTAGTGCTGCAGACACTGTAGGTACAAATGCTCAAGAAACAAGACTTGCGGTAAGATGATTAAGCACTTCCAAAGGTAAACAGTCTAACTTTACATAAGTATTCCCCTGAAGTTTAAGTTATTTTATTAGCTTGAAATCACATGCTGTGCATCCACCTGAGCCCAGTTAGCAAATAACAACTGCATTTTCAGTATTCAGCAACATCTATAATGCAGATTCCTTATCTGGGCAAAATCTTCCAGAAAAAAAAAAACACACACACCACATTTCAACATTAATCATAATCTGGAACAGCTGTAGTCAAACTAGGAGTGTCAGGTCCTTATGATAGCATTACAAAGAGAGAAATGAGTTCAACAAAGCCAAAATTAAGACAAATGCCAGCTGGCATTTTGCACATCAGTGCAACTGTCAGGCATTTAGTGCAGCTTTAAGACTAGAGCAGAGGTTAAGAGCAGCACTGATGTCTACCTTCCCTCCCATCTCAGAGTAGGAACATTTTCTTAGATTTACAAGTCAGGAGATCATGTTCACCTAAGCAGCTGTCACTTTTTGATCTAGCTCCCCACACTGAAGAGGGGAAGATGGAATTTAAGCCAATACCAGTGCTTGCAAAGTGCAGAGTCTCTAGAGAGCGCACTCAAGGATTTTTGGGAATCTTAGCGTACACCAGCCCATGGTTAGCTGGCAACACTAGGAGCACCCTTAAAGGAAGAAGATTCAAATGCCATTAGGCAGCTATTTAGAAGCTGCACAGATCACCTGCTAGTGGGAACTGTCAGCTCTTTCAAAGCCATTTGGAAGCTGCAGTTACTTTCTTCATTATGAAGATGAGAAAGATACAGAAGGAATTACAGCTCCCGAATAGCTGTCTGGACAGGGACAAAACACCTGAGAAATATCACTACTTGTTTAAACAGAGAAAGTGTTAGCATTTTATTTGTTTCAGAGATAGTTACATCTTTGTTATTCTTGCAGACGCCCAGAGCATGAGAGATTTGCTGTCCCATCTGGACAGAGAGGTGGTTGTTCTATCAGAGTTCCCACACTGCCTACATACTGGCAAGCTTGTGGGGACATCAGCAGTTAACTTATTCTATCCTACTACCTTAAATCTTGTTATTCCACATCTCTAAACATAGGTTAGGAACCTAAGGGCTTGAATGATTGTCTTTTATTTCCTTCTACTGAACTCCACTGAAAACAAGATCAGATAAATGTGTTAACCAACTACAAGACATTAAGAGACATTGAAGAATTAAGTCATGCCACTTCTAGCCAAATGAATGAAAATAATTATTAAAAAAAATAGTGGGTAGGTACAACCCAGTCTTAAATGCTATGACACCAGGTGAAATTATGTTACACATGCAGGTTGCACATAACACCAGGGCACTGGAAAAATTTCAGTAAATAGTTGGGCCAACCAGACAAAACACAAGAGCACTCACATAACCTTGAACT
Organism: Pterocles gutturalis; assembly: GCF_000699245.1. Classification (NCBI taxonomy): domain Eukaryota; kingdom Metazoa; phylum Chordata; class Aves; order Pterocliformes; family Pteroclidae; genus Pterocles; species Pterocles gutturalis. Next base: position 663 of record NW_010118352.1, on the reverse strand, counting down.
GATACACAACACACTTTATAATCCTTCCTCTCCACATACAAGAGTGAAGTTTGTAGAAAGCTAAGGACCTGCAACTGTTCTGAAAAAACATTGAGACAGTTTCTGCTATAAGGAAGAGTAACAACCTTGAATTTTATGTACAAGGCCCTGTTCATATGGCTAGAAGTCCAGATCACCTGAATTCAGTTTAAGAAAACTCTGCATTTAAATAGTCTCATTTATTGGCATAATTTTCTTCCCAGCTTTTTGTGTTAGAAGTCATCAACGTGAAGAGTCTTCCAAGGTGGTGTGGTCATCCCAATATTGGTTATCCCAATGCAAGCCTAGTTATATCATTATAATTTGCATTAAAAAAAAATCACCAAAACCACTTTCATCTGTTAGAGAGAAAACCTTACTGCCATTGCTTTTAAAGTAGCCTCAAGAAACACCTAGGTGGACAAAATAGAGCTGTTTCATCACACCAACCACAGTGACCTTAGCCCTTCCCCAGGCAATTCCTGCCACATCATACACTCAAGATTTCTAACTCAGATTAATATTAAACTGCTATCACATACAATCAAAAAGGGAAGCCGAGCGCTGAGGTGTGCCCCCAGACACACACCTTCACCTTCCCCCCCCCAAAGCCAGCAGTAGCAGATTTTACTCCACCTTCCTGCC